>NC_052063.2:40280463-40581915 GCF_903992535.2 Arvicola amphibius
GTAGGAACTTAGTCAGGCTCTGAGAACCTTGCAATACTGAGAGACATCAGAGCGAATGCAGCATTCGCGGGAAGACTAGTCAGAGTCCACATTGCGATATGATTGAGAGCAGAGAGGGGTTGCTCAAACCTGGTGCAAAATGGAGAACCCTTTCTCTTACGGGAACAAAACAGTGCTCTCAGGCTGCTGCCGAGCACAGGGAGAGTGCTGCTCATACACTCGGGATGAAACATGAATTTACACCACCTGTCTAGAAAGTAATTGTGCAAATCCTAGGAAAAAAAGGTTGATTTTCAAGTCAGAATTTGGGGCAGTCTAATCTGTGGCATTATATGCTATATGTAAATAGATTTTCAAAAGATTTTATTTTATGTGTCTGCGTTGTCTGTGTACCAAATGAATGTACCTTAGGAAGCCCAAGGAGGACATTGGGTCTGCTGGAACTGGAGTACAGAGGATTGTGCACTGCCATTGGGTGGGTGCTGGGAGCGAAACCTGGGTCCTCTGGAAGAGCAGCAAGAGCCATCTCTCTAGAGCCATAGATAGCAGTTTATAAAGCCTGGGTGAAGTTGCTCAGAAGTGAAGACTCTCATAGGAACAGGGAGGAAACCATTCAACCTGGAACTGAGGAGCTTGTCCCAGTACTGTATAGACTGGACAGGTACAGAAGCCAGGAGGATGGAGCAGGATCTCATAACTTCCAACCAGAGAGACGGCGAGGAAGAGAGGAGGAGAGCCAGCCTAGGGGAGATCAAGAGCAGAGAAGGTCACCTGCCTACACAGCTAAGGAAGCATCCTTGCCAGACAGATGACTCCTCAGAGGAGCAGGAGAGGCAAAGAGAAAGTCGCTTCATCCCTCAAGATGTTGTGCTCCCTCCGAAGACAATGTCTTAGTTAACATCTAATCTCAACAGATTAAACCAGACTGAAGTCGCCAAGGGCAGTCTGCCTTTCCTACTCCAAGTCATCGTGCAGGTTCCAAATCAAACTGGACTCTGCTATGTGCCAAACCACCCAGGCATCGGGGGATACTGAGAACATGGTAGAAATAAAAGCCTCGGGTAATGTAGTGTAGCATTTATTTTAGTGGCTGGATTTATTTCAACAGCTTTAGAAATGATTTCAGTTCGATATTCAAGGAAACATTAAGAGGTCACTTACATTTTTCAGCTACACTTTGCTGCACTTTACGAAGGAACCTATGTTGCAGCCATTTGCGACGCTGTGGCTATAAGAAGGCCCCCCCGGGCATATTCTTCAAGCAGGGCACGAATTTACGACGGCAAAGAATGTTAGTGGAAGAATGGCTTTTAGTAAACTGAGGTCCACAAGAGAAAGTAGCTTAGGGATCATCAGGACCGTTCCCCAGTCAGGGAACCTGTACTGGCCCTGGGCTCTGTCACTCATCCCTTCATTCAGCATCTCCTGAGTGCCAGACATTAAGGACCCTTAAGTGATACTGATGAGTACAGGTGAAACCAAAACAGAGTTGTGTAATAGTGGGCGGCTGAGAATACATTCTACCCAGAGAAGTCCTCTATTTGAGAACATGGCATTCAAAATACACGCTTAAGGAAAAATGGTAGACCCGACCCGTTCGGCGCTGTCAAGGAAGGTTAGTGTGGGAGGGCTCACTGGGACAGAGAGCTGGTAGCGAGACAGAGGCAGCTGTGGAGTCCGGACGTGCAGAGCGCTAAGGCACAGAAGGCAATGGGCTGTGCTTAGGCACAACAGCAGGCTCTCCATGTGAAGAGGAGCTCCGAGGGGAGATGACGGCAGCATGGCTTTGCTCCTCCCAGCTCCCTACCTAGAAACAGAGAGGGAACATGGCCAAGGCCCAGATTTGACCAGTCTAGGAGACAATAGGTCTCAGAAACTTCACGTTACATGAGCTCAAAGCACTAACAACAAACAAACAATTAAAAAAAAGATGATTTAGTAGAAAGCAAAAAAGGAGCAGAGATGAAGCTAAGGGGTCGGAGGAGGTGCGAGAGCTCTCAGGAGTCGGCAGCACTTCACAGAACACCGCATGGAGGTTAGATGCAGATAACTATGCCCACACGATGCTCAGTCCTGGGCAGGACCCGGCAATGCTCTAACCCCAGGAACTCTTGAATCTTTACCAGCAAGGGGTCCCTTTCAAGACAAGATTTAACATCAAGGAGAAACTTCTGGGTATGGAATCAAATTGAGCAGGAAGGGAAGAAGTGTGAAGAAGGACATAAGGGACCCAGTAATAGAGGGTCCCAACCTACATCCTCTTCACTCCTGTTATCGAGTGATGAGGATTAGTGTCCTCAGCCCAGAATCTTCTAAACTTGTGATTTGATGATCAGAACATGATAAAAGTGAGTTTCCAGGTCAGATCAAAGTGTCTCCCGTTTCTACCTGGCCTCCTTAGACTTCTCTCTCTTGAAGAACAGCTACAATTTTTTTTTAGGGATCCCAAATGAAAAGAAAGCACATGTAGAGATGCTATGTGGTAGCTGAGGGATGTCTAAGACAGTAACCCTAGATCCTAGACCTCAGTGAGAGCTGACCTGCTACCTCTGGAGAGCTCTAGCTGAGTCTTTGGCTCACAAAACTCAAGGACATGATAAAGCAGCTATTCACTAGTGGTATCTATGGGGTTTATTACCCAGCAATAAAAGCAGAGATAATATGGTACTGAATATTTGATCTCTAGCAAGATTTATAAAGTAGATGTATTTTTAAAATCAGCTATTATTTTGGCAAATTATAAAGCAAATTCAATGCCAGTAGGCAGGTTCCCCCTTCAAAAGGGTAGTTTAACTACTTGTGTGGCATAATCAAGTAGCTCTTGTTTTGGATGGCATCTCCTGCTATCAAACCCTTTAAATGCCCTATCAGGGGGCATCTGGGCTCCTCTACCACATCACACAGAGGAAGCTGTCAGATTTGTTTATCTCTCTCCTCTTATTCAATCTAAAACTTTATTTGCAAATGGTAGGAATTGAAAAAGAAGGAAGAACACATAATTTATCATACAAATTAGGAAAGTTTTAAAAACAGCTTCATCGAGAGAGTTTACAGACCATGAGATTTGCCTGTGGGGAGTACATTCTCCTAGCACAATCAAAAGGAATCAGAAACCAATGTAATCTAACATCAGAGCTTTTCAGTTCCATCTAGCCCAGAACAATTTGAAAATTAAAGGGCACTAGTCAGAGCCACACAGGACAATAGGCATAAGTCTGCCCGACCCTGAGCAAATCACAGTGGAACCATCACTTGTGGTACAAGTTACTCGTAGGATACCTGTATAACATAATCCAGCATAGGTTTCTACTTGAAAAACTGGTTTTAAAGCAGGTAATCAGAAGCAGTATGCTCATTGAAGCCTTCCAGGGTTAAAGGGGGGATGTGTAAACTGGTCTTCTCCATTAGAGTCGGATACAGACATCCCCTGTGGACAACAGCACCATTCCCACATTCACAGCCAACAGACAGCCAAGCCACCTGCTAGCTAATCTTACTCATAGAGACTTCAAAACCATGTAAAAGTAATCTCATGTCACATCAAATGGCAGTTTACCTCTAGTAGGAGTCAGGGACTAAAATGAGCATTTTGGGAATTTTGAGGTGTTGCTGAGGTCCTGACCCTTGGTGTGGATGCCGATTGTACAGGCAGATCCGTGTCTAATAGATCGATCAAGTGGTACATTTGAAGTCATGTGCTTTTCTACCTGAGCACTGGGTAAAATTTGCACTTGATAGAAGGAGATGAAGAGTCTGAATCAAGCAGGGTTTGCAAACCCATGAACAGGGGAAGTAATTAAGAGCAGTTAGTGTTCACAAGGTAACAGGTAAGTGTTAATTCCTCCTTAGCGCCTATCCCTGGAATCAGCTGAGGAGAATTCCTAGAGAGACAGAGGTGGGGAAAAAAAAAGATAACTCTCCCACATAGAGGAGTGTCTAAGTAAAGACTGAAATAATTACCTGTCAGTTACAATCAGTAAAGGCTTTTGTTGTAGTGTGTATGGCTAAACGCTTCTGCTGACCCGGAGTCCATTTTAGGAATAATTCTAGCTCATCTGATGAATTCCTTTCATCCCAGTCAAGGAATTAAGGTATGGAAAGCTGATACTATTAGCCTTAAAGTGCACAGCTAATTAGCATTTAAGCTGGAATCAGAAAGCAGGCATCTCGACTCACAGGCTATCTCTCCTGTTCGCAATGGCGGTTTCTCTCCGTGCTCACCAAGAAGCACTCTCCTCAATCAAGGCATCCTTATTGATCTCATCTGATGTCCACACGGGACCACAGGTCATGCACACTGTACTGAGCTGGAAACTAGAGATGCTCAGAAAAGTTAACATACTTTGACAAGGTTAAAAATTAATGAAGTAGAGGTGCCAGCATTCCAATTAAGTGCTTACTCCAGAGTCTAATATTTGTAACCAAGGGGCAATACCCCTCTCCTCCTTTACTCAATACTGTGTTGCTGTTTTAAAGCTAGAGAACAAACAAACACACAAATGTTCTTTCTCGATTATTAAAATATTATGGAAAGAAAAAATTGAGTCATCTATTTCTAGGTTATAATCTGGTTGGTCTCGTTTATATCAGAGGAAATGTCATACATTAGGCCAAGGCTCTCTCGTGCCGGTGGCAGCCTCTTCCTCCTTTTGGTAGCAACGAGTCAGTGAGTGCCTGTGTATAGAAGTCCGGAAGTGACACAGTGCTCAGAGAGACATCCTTGCAGATGGTTCCTCTTTTAGTGATGGACTTCTATCTCCTTGGCAACCTATAATAACAGGGTTAAAAATTCATGGCCAACACATCAATTTCACATTTTTCTTCCTAAGTATCCATGAATATTTAAGAGCAGGTTTTGCAAATGGAGTCTAAATAACCACTTGTGCCCTGAAGTACTGAAAAAAAATGTTTTTTTCCCTTCAATACAAACATAATAAAAATACACTCAGATAAGGAATATTCTATTTGGCAAAGTGCAGCCCATTTTAGGGCTTGATTTTGCTCATATTCTTTCTGAATATCAAATCCTAAGAACTGAGACATTCAGGATGTTTTTGCACATTGGTAAGGCATCACAGAGTAGGATTTTTTCCAATTTAATTAATAATATATGAATACCAAAGTCAACAGAACAGTGGGCCAACAATGATGTTTATTTTCCATATAGTTCTTACAATTCTGAAGTTCTGATATATGAACAGGAATAGTGTAATAAAAGGGAAATTGTAAGTTGAAGCCCCAATTTAAATCAATATTTCCTGTAGTTTATTTTTGTTTAGATTGAGTGTGTGTGTGTGTGTGTGTGTATGTGTGTGTGTGTGTGTGTGTGTATGTGTGTGTGTGTGTGTGTTTGTAGGCCAGTGGTCAACTTTAGCATGATTTTTCAGGACCTATCCACCTTGTCTTTTGAGACAAGATTTCTCACTGGGAGTTGGGTCTCAAAGATTATTCTAGAATGGCCAGGAAATCCTCCCGTCTCTCCTTCCTCAATACCCAATGCTGTGAGTTCAAATACAGACCACTTAGCTTTCCATGTCATTGCTAGAGATAAAACTAAGATTAAAAATTCTTGAATGGCAAGTGCTTTACTGACCAAAATATCTTCCCAGTCTTGTCTAGTTTAGCTTTTAAGTAGACAGACAATAGTTAATATTAAAAGTGAGTTGAGCACAAATAATCATTTTGTGAAACTGTACTCCAAAGAAGATAACTATATGACTTATTTCCATTCTTATTGCAATCATCACAAATTTATAAAAGCCCACTGACCTACAAAAGACACACGCCCACGAGTTTATAGTTTCGTGAAATAATACTGATCACGTAAAGTGTACAAAGTATTAGAGGTCCACCATCTCATGCTTCAGTGTCACCGTGTCCTGGGATGGACACGATTATGCTTCTCCTTTCAGCGATGATGCCACTGGGAGTCAGAGACGAAGTCAGGCAGCTAGAGGTGGCTGAGATAACAACCAAAGTCAAATTCATTCCCCTCCAGTGCCCATGCTCATAACGGCAGCACACTACACAGACCCTCTCTATTCCAATCAGCACATAATAAATACCAGAGCTACTTAACACTGTGGTCCATTTGGCTATATTCCTTCTCTAGCATCAGCAACAGTGGTCACAAGAAAGATGCATTACTGCTTTCAGGAAAAAAAGAAATTTCCTACTTGGGTCTCAACTTTGCTTTTAAAACCCACACTAAAACTAATTTAGGCTGCCTATAGTAGCACCCCACCCCCAAGCTCTCTGTTAGTACCTTCTGTTCTTTCATTCACATTATAGGTACCTTTCCCATGCATGGTAGTGCTAGCTTGCCCACATCACCCTGAAGCAAAGGGCAGAGTAGAAGAGACTACCCAGGACACAGTAGGATTGTCCCTACCTTCCAAATTCTGGCTCTCTTTTCTATCACACCAGAGGCTTGGCTTTTCTCCACTTGTTTGTTTGTTTGTTTATTTATTTATTCGTTATTAATTGATCATGTACTAGGAATTAAAACTCGAGTTTTTGCATAAAACAAGGCAAATGTTCTGAAACTGATCTACATGGCCAGTCCCAAAGACTGACTTCCATATTAATTTTCTAACTCTACTAATGTACACTGGCCATTCAATATCCTAAGTAAGCAGAGGCATCAATCTCTAAATAATGAGCTAGACCTGGCATGAGGAAGAGAGCAGAAGCAGCTAGAGATGTACTTAAAGAAAGAAGGTTAATGGGGAGGCATCTCTCCCAAACTCTTGCCGTCATATCTTGTTGGTGGAGGTGTGGCTGAGTCAGCTCCGAAGTTGTGAGCAGGGGAGAGCTGTCCCCACTATGCATCTGTCAATTGGTAGCATGGACTGGGGTGAGATGATTCTCCCCACCGCTCATCAACACCTGAGGCAGGTGGGAGAGCTGGCCCTGAAGTCATCAGAGTGGGAGAGCTGTCACTGCCCCTCATTAGCTGCAGCACGCAGGAAAGTGACCCCTACACCTCACCTGGGGAACACAGTAGAGCTGGTTCTGAAGGTGTAGACCTGGGAGAACAAACCCAGAGGACAAGAAAGCAGAACTGTCCCCACCCCTTGCTCATCATAACAAGGGGAGAACTAGTCAGGGCAATGCAGGAGAGCGCACCCTGGTGGTAAAGACTAGCAAGCGCTGGCAGGTTGACCAACCCTGCAGCTGCCCAGGCCCAGAACCAGGGCTATGAACTGAACCAACCCAACAGCCAGCCCATCTGTGATCCGCTGGAACACATGAAGGGACCCACCCTGCAGACCCAAAGCTGCAGGATCTACACACACAGGGTAATAACAGGATAACCCAGAGGAGTCCCAGTGAGGGCCCAGCATCAACAGTGTAGCAGAAACCAGAGGTCTCAAACCAGACCAACGACTCCTTGCAATGAACACTTGCACGTAAAGATGCATGAATAAAAGGGTTTACCATGTGACTCGCTGTGTTATGCTTCCATGATGACACTGATTTTTCGTTCCTTCCCTTCCCTTCCCTTCCCTTCCCTTCCCTTCCCTTTCCTTTCCTTTCCTTTTTTTCCTCTAAATTTTATTTATTCGTGGAGAAGGTTGCACATGCTAAGGAAGATGCTAAGGAAGGAGGAATGTGTGGATAGAGAGGCATGAAGTGACAGACACAACAGAATAAAGAGGAAGGTAGAAAAAGAAAGAAGAAAGAAGGTCAAAGTGGCAGGAATACTTCTACCAAACAAGGCAGCATGGAACCCAGGATAAAGTAGTTTTGTATCTATAAAATTAACAAAATTGAGAAAAGGCTGAAACAGTCCAAAACTCTTTCATGTTCATCCCACAAATCCTTAGTTCAGAGATCCATTAGGGTTAGTAAGCAACACCAGACATCCTCAAAACCCATCGTTCAGAGATCTGTTAGGGTTAGTAAGCAACATCAGACATACCATTGAGTCTCAGTGACTCAGGATACCAGATAATCATATATCATGCACGAGCATTTAAAAACATTTCTAAAAGATCCATCCATCCCTCCATCCATGTATCCATCCATCCAGTCATTATTTTATGTATCTGTGTGTTCCTGTGTGAATCAGTATACACCACTGCATTTGGGTGTCTCACAAGGCCAAAAGGGGACTAGAGTGGCATGCTGGATCTCCTAGAACTGAAAATATAGGCAGCTATGAGTCTTCTGGTGTGAGTTCTGGAAACCTGGTCTGCTGTGGGCGAAAGCACGTGATGCCACCCTCTGAGTCACCTATCCTGCTTCATGTTAAGTGCCTCGGAAGAAGAAACCCATTTGGTTTAGTGAGCGGCACTAGGACCAGATCACACTGAACCATAGAGAAGCAAACTGCACCAAGATCGGACAAATGATTTGTGGTTTCGGAATTGACCACACACAATTTAATTTCGTCGCAGAGCAATCCAACAATTCTATTATCTCTCTGAGAAAGCTAGAACTGACCCCCAGGTCTAATCTTTTAGATACTTAAAACGGGGGGGGGGCATAATAAGCCATTCACAAGCAAGCGGTCATAAAGCTGTGGCTACAGCTTATTAGGTTTAATTTTACGCATGAGTGACCTTAGACACCTAGTATTTGACCCCTAAATGGCCCCAGCTGATCCCAATTACAATCTGTGCACGTGTACACACACACACACACACACACACACACACACACACCTGTATTTTCTACAAGCCAGCACATTAATAAGGCTTTGTTTTCATGCTGAAAGTTAGTTCACACAGATGACTGATTGTAGTCCTAAGGATGTGTTCTGCTAATACTGGTCACACTAAAAATGCTTGTAAGACATTTTTTTTTTGTCCAGGACACACATGAATTGCAAAACTATAGTTTATTTTTTGTTAATGATTCCAAACAATCATTTTATGTAACATCTTTTGTTGAGGAATACGGTTGCCTTCCCCCCCAAAATAATGCAAATCATCACGTTCATCTTTAGTTCCATCACTAGATCTAGATATGCATGTCACTGCCCAAACTCATGGTAAAAATCTGTTTTAAGTCAACAGTATTAACAAGTGAGGCTTTGGTGTTGATGAGAGTACATGCGAACCTCATGAACTGCATTAGTGTCTTCCTAAAAGGAGCTCCCTGAGAGCTGCCTGCAACTTTCTTCCAGCAAGCTGTTCACATGGAGTCGTAGATGTCACTTAGGAGAAACAGATCCTTAGCAGATTCCAAGTCAGTTGGGACCTTGATTTTAGACTTTTATTCACCTCAAAAGTGAGAACTTTCTGCTCTTTACAAGATGCAATCAATGGGATTTTGTTATTACAGCTTATGTGGATTCAAAAGGCCAAAAAGACATGGTGGTCTATATGAATTAGACTCAGTAGGGCCATAAAGCAGAGAGATGGGTGCAAGTAGTTCATATGATTTTGTTATTTGCTCTGGTCAATTTCTCCCAGACTCAGGGACAAGTGACCTGGAAGTCATGAAGTTGGGTCATTGCTACATTCCACAGGGATCACTATGAAGCTCAGTGGGGAAAAATCCATTCTAACACTAGTTAGAAACAAGAGCTGGGTACCAGAACAGAATTATGTGGAACCTAGTGACAAGATTATCCTGTGACTTCTTTCTTAAAGAAATATATATATTTCTACTTAAGTCAGTTTGAGTTATAAATTTATGTAACTTTTCATGTAGAGTCTGGACAAGAAGAGAAGAATCCAGTCTGCTGAAGTTTTATGTCCATTAAGTTACTGCTCTTGGATGATGGTTTTTACTATGGATATGGTAAGCAGTCTTATGTGACTTAATGACTCTCACCTCCTAATGTTCCCACCATGGTACAACCCCCTTCTCCTGGTGAAGACTAAACACCATGGCTCCTCTAAAGAAGAGAAGGCACGAGGAATGGAGAGCTACTTTCATGACCATAATTCCAAGAGAATCTTGCTTTTGTCTCACATATCATTCCAGCTCTCAGGGAAGCCAGCAGCCTTTTTAGATTTGTGTAAAAGAGAGAGCCATGGAAAATAAAAATAAAAACAAATGTTGGTGTTTCCAGCCAGTAGTCAGCGAAACCTCAAGGCATATTTGTAGCCATATTAGTGTGCTTGCACAGGTGCCTCCGCCTCTAGAAAGCGACAGGCACTGCCTACAGTTTGTGCCTTAGCTGCAGAAACAGCACGCGTCCAGGGAACAAACTAAACTGCCCCGAAATTCTTGGGGCACAGAAATTATGAGAAAGGAAATGATTGTTATTTGAATCTGATAAGTATGGGTAATTTTTAAAAACATCTTTGTTCCAAAATTTCTTTTTATATAAATACATTTTGGTCATAGTCATCCACCTCCTCCAGGTCTTCCCAGGTCCTCCATACACCTCTATCTACCCAAGCTCTTGTTCTCTCTCAAAAAAGAAAGATGAATATCAAAGCAAACAGAAAAGCCAATAAGACAAAAAAAAAAAAACACCCAAAACAAAGCACAATTAAAAGCCCTAATGAAAACAAAACAAAATAAACAAACAAAAACTATGGAGCCCATTTGTGTTGACAGTCATGGAGCCAGCCTGGAAGTGTAGTTGCCATGTTCAGGGTGCCACTACACCGGAGAAGACTCATTCTCCCTTCTCAGTAGCTATCAACTGCAAATAACTTCTTGGTAAGTGCTGGGACCTTGTGTCTACCTCCCCTTCTCCGCACTGGGGTTTTTATCTAGTTTGAACCTGTGCAGACTTTGGGCAGGCTGTCCCGGTCTCAGTGAGCTCACGTGGATATCAATCCTGTTGTGCAGAACCTGGGCATGCGGTCCCGGTCTCACTGAGCTCACGTGGGTATCAGTCCTGTTGTGCAGAACCTGGGCATGCGGTCCCGGTCTCACTGAGCTCACGTGAGTATCAGTCCTGTTGTGCAGAACCTGGGCATGCGGTCCCGGTCTCACTGAGCTCACGTGGGTATCAGTCCTGTTGTGCAGAACCTGGGCATGCGGTCCCGGTCTCACTGGGCTCACGTGGGTATCAGTCCTGTTGTGCAGAACCTGGGCATGCGGTCCCGGTCTCACTGAGCTCACGTGGGTATCAGTCCTGTTGTGTTTCGAAGATGTAGTTTCCTTGGCACCGTCACCACCTGTGACTCTTACAGTCTTTCAGTCTCCTCTTCTACAGACTGAGCTTTGATATTGATATTGAGTTTGATAAAGATATCCCAAAAGATAACGAATAGGATGCAACTAACCCCAAGTAGATCTCACAATAAAATATTCATCCTTGGACACTTGTCATCCATGATGACATCCTGTTTATTTTTTTAACACTTTCATATGCAGTTCTAACATTGAAATTTGCAACATAATTCTATGTGGTTTAGAACATACATTGTTAAAGCTGTGGAAGTAAGATTCTTTGGGATCCCTACTTCTCATACTGTATTTCCCTGTCCAGCTTTAATACAAGTGGGGATGCTTAGTCCTACTGCAACCTGATATGCCATGCTTTCTTGATAGCCATGTATAATGATTTGAAAGAAAATGGCCCCCAAAGGGAGGGGGCATCATTAGGAGGTATGGAATTTGGGGGGAAGTGTGTCACTGTGAGCATGGGCTTTGAGGTCTCCTTTTCTTAAGAGTCCCTCGATATGACAGTTGACATCCTGTTGCCTGCAAGATACAGCACTCTCAGCTCTAGCACCACATGTGCCTGCACGCCGCCATGCTCCCCTTCATGATTATAATGGACTGAACTTCTAAAAAACTAAGCAAGCCACCCTCACCTGAATGTTTCCTGCATAAGAGTTGCTGGTCATGGTGTCTCCTCACATCAATAGAAAACCCTAAGACACCATGGGAGGCCTGCCGTTTTCTGAATAGAAGTGGAGGAGTAGAGAAGTGGGGAGGGAAGAGGGACTGGATTCAGGATGTGAAATAAGTAAGGAAAGAAAGAAAGAAAGAAAGAAAGAAAGAAAGAAAGAAAGAAAGAAAGAAAGATTCTTTAAGGGAGATTGAGGTTTCGAATTCCACTGCATTTCGACCACGCTATTTCATGAACACGCGTGTACTGAGTCCTCACGGTGCTTCAGCACAGGTGACTAAAGAGAAGAACCAGTGTGTCATTGCAATTGGCTTGAAATTCATTTGAGAGACAAAAAACCCATAAGCATCTGAAAGCTGGTGAATCAAAATAAGAGCCTCGTTTTCATTAGGTTTGTGGCACTAGTGGCACCATTTAATTTCCGCAAGCTTTGGCATCCCCATCCAATGACATTATGCTTATGGATTAGATGAAAGGCGTTGTCATCTGAAGAGGGAAGAGTTTTCAGTGTCTTCCCCTGTAGGAAATGGCTGAACAGGAAAGGAGAGGGAGAGAGGGAGGGAGGGAGAAGGGAGGGAGGGAGAAGGGAGGGAGGGAGGGAGGAAGGGAGGGAGGGAGGGAGACAGAGAGAGAGAGAGAGAGATGCCATGACAGCAGCTGGCTGACTTCTAGGAAGACTACTAAAGGAAAATGTGTAAATGTGCACTAAAGCGGCGTGATATTCTAAAATCAAAACTAGGATTACCGTCATGCTCATCCCCAAATCTACACTAAGCAGGCTTTGGTACCAAAAGAGAGAAGAAGTAGGTGATGGTTCATTTGCTGTTTACTGGCTGAAGGGGAAAGATATCCTCTATCGACTTAAACATGCCCTGAAATTTGAACTCTGTAACCCAAGGTAACTGTTTCTGTTACACCTTTTAAGACCTGCAACCAGAATGCGTTCTCTGAACGGAAATGAACCTTTGGCTCACCTATCTGAATTTATTCCTTGCCAGAGAGTTGAGGCACTTGTAGAAAAAATTATGTTAGGATTGCAAGGACATGACAACCCTATGTGTTTTGGTCAATTAATAACTTTTGTAGCAGCAAAGACCATGCCCTGTGAAAAGAGGATTTTCTTTGGCAATTAAGTTTAAACAGCGTTTAAAGCCACTATTTCGAATCAATTAAATGTTCTTACTACATCTACTGCCTCCTTTACTGCTTCCTCTGATATTCTTGGTGAATCATTAAGTTAACAATTTGTGATCAGGGAAAATACTTTACTTTTCATATTTTCAATATGTCACTGTGCTTCAACTCAATATTCCAGTCCAAATAGCAGATCTCTTAATAAAACACACAAGTAAGAGTAATTAACTTCCCTTTAGGGCAAAGATATCAACAGTACACTGCTGTGGACTAAACAATCAATTATTATTGAATTCCAGGCACCAGGCTAATATTTCCAGCTACGCAGGTCCTTGAGACTCAAGCTGCCCATTCTGCTTTTAACGAACAAGGTCAAAATCATGAATTGAAATACCGTGACTCTGACAGCACACATTACACCTCAGGAAAAATACATGCCTCGAGGCACTTCAAACTGCTTAGTATCTTTCCAGTAGGCCTAAATATTAATAGACGCATCAAAGATAGATAGATCTATTCGTTGGAATCAAGTCTTATTCTAGTTGTCTACACTTTGGTGTGACATAAAATATAATTAAAACATTTATTAAGCTCTAACTCTGGGCTAGCCTGGGTGCAGAGGGAATACAAAGTATAAAGGAGAGACAGTAGAACAAACTGAAATAGAAGAATTTAGAGGACATAGGGTAAGGAATGAATTTGTAAGTCCTAGTTTGTCCAAATTTAATCAGGCGATGCCTTCCACTGCAAAAGACGTGGATTGAACACGTGTAGACTATAGACAAAGTGCTTAGTTTAGTTTGGGACACATTGAAATCTGAGATGACGGAACACCAAGAGATGGCCAGAAACACAGACTGTGAGCTCAGTTGTGGTGTCCAGGCTGAAATGAAGAAAAGGAGATTGGCCTAAATTTCAGAGCAGCACAAGAGTCAACATGGGAGGAGATTCGGGCAGTGATCAGAGAAGAACGATGGGACAGGAGAGGCACAGATGTAAGATGGGAAAGACTAAAGATCCAAGTGATGTAACTTTCAATTGGTAGAGCGACGTGAAGACGTCAAGGAAGCCTTCAATATCACTAAACTCAGAATCAGGGCACGCTGGTGGTCTTTGCTGGAAGACTTTTGATGGAATGGCAGCTAGGGGAGACAAAGAGTCACAGCCAACATTCAGTCATTTGAATATTACCTGGGAACACCAACTGGGGCTGGAGATTAGAAAGTAGAGCCCTGCAGTTGAAACATTAAGAAAAATGAGAAGAGAGAAAGTGGGAAATTCGAATAACGAGAATCCAGGAATATATCTTCAGCTGAGAATTTGAGGAGCAAGAGGAGGAGAAGAAAACTGCATTTTGGGGAAAGGGAAGACTGCAAGTAGAGATAAAGGCAGAAGACTGGTGGCCAGGGTTGAGAGGCCAGATAAGTAAGTTTGTCACATAGCTAACCACAGTTACACAGCCTTTTCCTTCCCACAATGTCAGCCTCATGAATGGAGGTGAGAAGACCACAGAATGTCAGCTGGAGCTAAGAGTGAAGGGTGGCAATCTGTGAGGCTAAAGTTTCAGGAGAGACAGATAGTTGGGGGACCTGGCGATATCAGGGAAACAGATATCCAAAGAAAAAAATCAAAGACATTCTGACATACAGAGAGGGTGGATGAGGTTGGAAGAATTTGTTAATAGTAATTCAAGGTCAATGGTTAGAAAAATGTGGGAAAATAGGATATGTGAAGGAAAGAACAAAACAAACTTTAGAGCCACTTAGTGTCACAACAGACTGATTCTCCAAAGGGACAAGGAGAGAGACACAATGTTAAATATTCCAAGTCACACCAAATAATTTCTAAAGTTAGCTGCTATACACGAAAGTAAGAGATCACTACCATGTTAATAAAGTATGGCTAGTTTTGATAACTTGGGAAATATTCAACCTTAAGAAGGAAAATGAAAAGAATAAAACCCAGAAGCCCTCCAAAATGTAGAAAAGTGCGTAGCTAACTGGCTGGGACAAATTCGACACTCTAAGTAGGGCATTTGGGCAAAGACCAGGTCAGCAGGCATAGTGCAAATGACCGGCACTGACACAAACAGGCCCTTGATCAAATTTGTTACGATTCAGAATTATATTCACTCAAAATGCTTATGCCTCCTATGAATAATTTCATTCCATTTGAGAAATATGTCCCATCAGTAAATTTGATATGCGGGTGTTTATTCTGCTCGAGGGTGGGAAGAACATGATTCATATAACTTCGTAGCAGGGAATATGAATGAAGAACATTAGCTTCTATGTGGCTTTCCTATTCTCGTGAACTCCAGGATTTGTGACTCCTAGAAGAACTCTCCCTGAGACAGATTTATGTCACAGTCTCATTTTTGTTCATACAGATGCCCGAGTCTTACCATATTTAACCTTTAATAATTGAGTTATTATTTGGGTGCCACTGACCCAAAGCTAGACATCAAAAATTAGACGTCCACAAGTTAGACAGAGTTAGATGCTCAGGTGATGACCCAGTTCCTGGCTCTGTGTTGCTGGAGTATTGTACAAAAAGCCTATCAATGTTTCCACCTTAGGGATGATCAATTGATCATAATGATGAAAAGTCCCAATCGCCACCAAATATGTTGTGAATTAGAGAGGTCAGCTTCTAATTTCTAACTCAGGATTAAAGCACCGATGTCATGTAAAAATGGGATGACTACGTTCCTATACACGGCATAACTTAACTTGAAATAACTGAAGGAGCAAGGCTGAACAGAAAGGATGACCTTGTCACAGAATGATGAGGCTGGACAGCAGCTGCACGTGCTGCCTCTTCCGCTTCCAGACACATGGAGTTATTTCTGAGCTGACTTAGCACCCCATACCTGGTGGTTTGAAGTTGCAAGCATGAAGGAGCCCTTGAACAGTGCATGGGGCAGAAAGGCATGGGCACTGCCATTAGGAGCTATGGTAAAATAGTGGGACACCGTTATCAGAATAATGCAGGTGGCATATCTCCCTCTTCCAGGCAGAGCACCATTGTCTAAGCCTTTCTAATCATTGTGGGGATGGGAACAGTGACTGTATGCAGTAGTAACACAGTTTCTGTATGGTCAGGACACATGCGTTCAACTCTACACCTCCACTGGCAAGAAACATCTACTGATGGCGGAGTCAGTGTCTCTGGTGCTTAAGTATGAAAAGTCACAAGAAAGGTAGTTGTAGAAGTGTGTGTGTGTGTATGTGTGTGTGTGTGTGTGTGTGGTATGTGCGCATGTGCGTGGCAATACAGTATGTTCAGTGCACCTATATAAACACACACAGGTCCTAAATCTACCCCTTTGGAAGAGGGAGACGTAGGTAGAGACCTTCACCTACAGGTAGTCTCTGAAGCCATGAGGTGGGCAAGGCCGATGATGAGGTTACAAATCCTCCATGTTTATAGACGTAACTGCTTACTTCACGTCTATTCCTAGCTCACTATGTAATCCTGAGTTCTGTTTTTCCTTGAAGTCTTAAAAACACGATCGCTGAGCAAACACTGTGTCATTGGGATTAACTGCAAAATCAGAGGGCTGGGCTTCTAGGTCCAATACTTCTTCCTTCTAAGATTTCTTTCATGACTGTTACCTGAAAAATGGTTCTAGGAACACCTTCTCCTCCAAAGCTCTGGGACTTTTCAGTGTAAGGGTGGTATTTAGTTTTGTAAGTTATAAAAGTTGGGCATGGATAAAACCAGCCATAAACTATAGTTCCCTGGTGCTATGAATTCCCCCACTCTACATCATAGTTGAAGGCATGCAAATCCAAACAGGAAATTATCACCAACTGCTAGGCACCCAGACATGTCACCCCAACTTTTGGCTGCTCTCCCCTTAAAATGAGCACAGCTATAGGAGGGGGAAATAAGGGGCAAGTACTTTCAGAGCCTCTCACGCACAGCGTGACACTTGCTGAGTTAACTTATTTGCATGCAGATCAGTTTATCCAAAAGTGGAATCATTTATAAAAACTTTCACCGAAGCTATTTGTCCAGCTGCATCCAATTTTAAGGCTCACCAACATCATGTCACTGTTGGCCTCACATTATATTCTGCAAATGTGTGGCATGAGCCAGTCTTGATGCTACACACAGGCCTCATCTGAGACTTAGGTCTGGTTTTTATCTCCAAAGCGGGGCTTCAAAAATCAACCACCACTTTTTACAGCTGAAAATTTATGAGCCACATAGCACAGCCAAGAGGAGCACAACACAAAAGCACAGTGCTGTCCTAGTGATAACCAGCAGCACCTGTCATACAGAACATTGGCCATGGCACTTAAGTCGGGCATAAATTTTAAGTTTGTTGCTTAGACACACATTTCAGGAAAACAGTTTAGATGATCAACAGGAAACAAAAATATGTTTTCATCTTATGTTGGATTCATTTTAAAATAGGAAAGATGAATCATATTTAACAAACAAATAGCCACTGACTTGGGAAAATAATTACTATCCCAGTAAGCAACAGATTTCTCTACTACTACCTATTACTCGAGATAAAATCAACAAGGGCCATGCATCAGGTCCAATTTCCCATTAGGCACAGAGAATGGAGATGGGGTGGGCTCTAAAACCTGGCTTTGTGTCTGGAAACAAGCATGCCCATTACACACATAAACCTTAAAATTTTCTATAGTGTGATGAATCTCAAAGACTAGGGAGGAGCTGATACATGTGTTTAATATAAAAAAGAATAAAGCAATCTAACACAGTATTCTCCAATTCCGTTGCAGGGGCAGTGTTTTGGCTAAGCCTTGTGATTAATGATATTGAGAATTCAAGTTTAATTCTATGATGTGATTATCAAGGTGGAGGCAACCCTTCTCTCATTTCTGAAAAGCACATCTCTGCTGTGACTCCGAACATTGCAAAGCTAGACAAACAGAACATGAGCGACAGCTACAGAACTCCTCTTTCTGCCAAACAAAAGCTTTGCCGGTAACTTGTGTCCCTTTTGGCCACTTCATTATTCCTGTTAGTGAGCTAGTTCAGAGGCTTGTATGATCAGGCCTGACTTTGAGTTTATATTTCCTCCATTGCTAATCTACTATGCCTAGGAAGAGATGCATTCTCAATTTCAAACCACTGGCTTTCCAAATAATCATTAAGAAAACAACCCATTCAGAAGATGAGGAAGAGGAGGAGAAAAAGAAATAAGCATTTCTTATTTATACTATTTAAAATATGGTTAAAGAATACATTCATCCTTAACTTCATAACACTATAGAATCAAAGAATTTCTATAACATACATCTGCATAGGTTTAGTATTTAAAATGAACCTAAATTTTATTTTTATGCATTTGTAAGGCCCAAAAGCTGATATTCAGTTTTAATCAACAGATTCAAAGCTGGATTCTATGGATGAGTTCTTCAAGGAGTCTTTTTGACTTTGAGATTATGTAATAGTTGGGAGAGCAGAATAGAATTCTATCACTTCTATTACAGATTCAAAATTGCCAATGCGATTGGGTCCCCGCCCACATCCCAACTTCAGAGTGAGTTAGGTGGGGGAGGCTGTGTGGAGTGTTTGTGTGATTCCTTCTAAGCAGGATTCAACTCTTAAAGGAAAGTGGGGACAGGGAATGGTAAATAGACAATAGGCTAAATGAAAATACCATCTGCCTAAACATGTCCCCTCGGTATCCTCTTTGTGTAGCTGTGTGGGCTGTGCGCAGTTTTGTGAAACGTGGGCTATTGGCTAGACTCATTAGTAAACCCGCTGTCCTGGGTCTTCAGGGTTCTGCACCAGGAGCTCGTACCCCACTGGACAAATGAGACACTGAGCAGCATAAAGACCCTGTTGATTCACCTAAAGTCACCATTGCTTAGCCCCATGAAGATTTCCATCTTTATAAGGAAGGAGTTTTCATAGAAACCATATAGTCGTTTCCACCTCTGGCACTTCTTGCTATTAAATGAAAATAAACAATCATATTTTCAAACTAAAAAAGAATCCTACACTCCCAGACCAGAATTAACCAGTATAAGCTTTATTTCTGGATCTAATCCTTTCTCACTCCAGGAACTCTGGGCAGCTTGGGTGCTCCTGGAGACCTTATAGTGTAGACATCCAATTCAACTTCCCCTCCACCTCCTGCATCTGCTGCTTCACTCCCCCGGACGCTGACCAGCGGCTTCTCCCTACATCATGACCTCTGGATGAATTACAGATTCCCAAACGATGAACCATTATGCTGGACCCTGTCTGCATGATGTGTCGGATCCTAAACCAATCACCAAAGGATGAACAGTGCACACTACAATCAAGACAGGTTTGATCAATCCGTAGTGACAGAATTAGAGTAGAAACAGCAGTATTTTAAATGGGAAGACAGCTCTTTTCCAAAGCAGAAAAGCAGTTTCTAGAAAAACAGTTAGATGCCCACCACACCACATAAACAGAGAACATTAAAGCAAGCTTTTCATTTTTTTCATTAACCACATGAAAAGCTTGGTCATCTTTCAGTAATAAACATAAGAAGGAATAAAAAAAGGAAATGAATTTTTAAAATAAAAATGCCACATGGGATGTGGGCCCAATATGGGCAATCTTTTGAGTTTGTATAGTTAAGACCAAAATAGCACTGAAGGAGCGACTCACCTCCATATACCGTATGTTCCATCAGTGACAGAAGGCATGGAATCTGAGCGCACTACGTTCACTACAGTCTAGTTATTTGGGTGGGAATAAAAACTTTGAGCTTGTAATGTTTTATCGGACTATGCCAGCAACCGACCATGTAACTTAGCGCCCGTGTAGAAGGGGTATTGCTTTCAGTAGTGTTTCCCCCTTGCCTGGAATCGAGGATGTTCACATCAGAAAGTTTTAACTACAGTTGCCTCTCCTCCTTACAGTAGGATGCGGGGAAAGGGTTTTCTACACCAGACAACGGACCTTACTAACCAAACGCGGGCTAATTCTATTATTCTTTCTAGGAGTAACTGTGCATGCTCCACAGATGCAGCCAGTGACAAAGCAGCTGGATTTGCAAAGCACAGGACAGAGATGGGAGGTGACGCAGAAGGTAGGTCTCTGAGTCATTGATAATCAATCATCAATATCACCTGTAAATGAAACATATTGATTTAACTTACAATTTTAAATTAGTAGTTAGATGACTCAGAATTAAAAATAAATTATCATGGAAAGTATCCCATCCATATGTATATAAAGCTTAGATCATAAGTATTAGCAAAAGCCAAACAGGGCATCAGACAGGAGAATGAGACCCAGGAACAGAATCCTTTGTAATCTCAGTTTCGTGATGATCACGTAGTCAGCTGGGTCTTCACAAATCACTTAACTTGCTGTGTGTTTTAGTTATTTATTATCAAAGAAATATACAGGTCAAACAACACAGAATCTAAAGTACCTTCAAGTTTAATATTACTTTAAATTATTTCATGCAGAAAGAAATACAGCTCGGGATAATGAAGCTGGTGATATAAAATACCCAACAAATGGAATATGCCAGCCAATCAATTTCCAGCCAAACAAATGCACTGCAGATGGAAAGCAATTCTTTCAAAAGAAAAACGAAGGGGACAGTAATAAAGCTAGCAAAATGCCTCCACATAACCAAGCCTGTTTCTTTATAATTGTTGTTTCTTTAAATCCTCCAGGGACTTCTTGAGTCAATCCAAATACAGCGAAGGCTTGAATCATCCAGGATCTTACACCCAAGGCCCGTCAGTTTGATGATCACTGTCTCTTCTACAGAAACAAATGGATGCTGTGTGTCAGCACTGGGGATGGAAAGGTGGCTAAGCTTCCCTTGCCCCACCTCCCACTTTTCTCCTCATTCCTCCCCTACAGCCCAAGAAATCCAAGCACACTATTTACTCAGCTTCTGCACGTATTATAGTAGGGGCTAAGCATCTTTTCAAAGTATATGTCACAATTCTCAATCTATCCTTCTGGCACATTTATCAAGAGAGAGAATGGTAAATAGATGACAGTCGTTCAGTGGAGACAGGGAATTGTTACATGGATTTACTGAATAAACAGATAATAGATAAATGAAAATTAATCACCCACATCACTGCCTAAAAAACTCTCACTGTAAGCACCCCCATCAAGCTTGTTTTTTGTCATAAGAAGAATAACACATAATATTTTTCAATTAAATAAATGTAATATATTAAATATTCTTAAGATGACGCCTAAGTTGCCTGAGCGGGACTTTCAAATGCATATACCACTTTAAAATAACTCAGCTATAACGTTTTAATATACACACGTGTATACCCCACTTGAGAATTACAGCTCAGCATAAGCAAACAGCAACAAATGAAAATATTTTGTTGATACAAATGATCTTTCTTTGAAAGACAGCTGTGTTCTCCTCCTCCAGGTTCACTTGAAGTGACCTCAGGAGGAAAGCCTAATGGTCACTGCATGCTGCCGGGTACTGTTTTCACACACACCTCTGCTTCCGCAGAGGTAAGAAAAGAACCCAGGAGAGTCGTTACCATGGAGAAGCCCATGCCTAGTTCAATACCATAATGCACCGGCAAAAGGTGCCAGGACTGTTGTTGGTAAGAGACAAACAGGTCCCTCCTTTTCAATAATTCAGCAAAATAGATTGTGGCCAGTCAGGACTTTTATCACAGCTAAGAACAATCCAAAAAGAATGAGGAGATGACACACCCTATCTGCTTGATACCTTGAATATTATCCAGTGTGAATTAAGAGAACATGCAACAATAGAATCAGACATTTAAATCTGTATGACAGATAAAATAAGCATGGCTAGTAAGAGCCTTTAAAAAACTCACAGTAATCCAATATTAAGTGGGGGTAAAGGTGGTGAGCATAATAAAACTGCATTTTTGGGTCCAGCTCTAGTCTAGATTTATGATAGTTTTGTAATCAACTCAGGCTTTTGTCAGGGGGAAACATTAGATGAATCATCTATGCAAGAATTTCAAGAGAAGGCGGCGCTCCTTGGTAGGTGCAATTCAACAGAGATCTCTGAGATTTAGCAATATATTTAGACCTCTGCTGGAATATCAAAACTCTCCCAATAGTCAATGATAAATCAGGATATTAAATAAAAGGAACACCCTTTCTGAAAGCTCCTAATTAAAATGAATTCACTAGCTAATTAGATAGATCCTTCAAGATAGTCAAGGAGATTATTTGGCTTAAATAGCAGATAGAACCCTTTGTCTAATTCTTTACCTAAGTCACTATGTGATAGCATTACCTTTAGTACCAGTTCCTCAAGAGGCTGGAGCAGAGAGCCCAATACTGGAGATAGGACTAGGCAATAGAGCAAGATGCTGGAGCTCCTGCCTCCCTCCCTGACTACCACTGTTTTGTTTTTTTGTTTTACCTGAATTGATATAAAAATTGAAATATAAAATTATAATTTTGTACTTAGAAAAATCCTTAGATTTAAAGACACCCTGTGTCACATTTTATGAACTAAACCCCAGAAGTATGTGGTGATTTGCCTAAGGCTTCTGTCTTGTTTGCTTAAATTCCAGAATTCTAGAATGAGGAGAGAATGGATAAGTGACAAAGGCAGTTTTTGATAAATTATTTCATTCTGCCTCTTGTACATAGTTGCATATGTTGATTCTAAATAATGTGCAAAGATTTTTCTTAAAAAATAAAACAAAACAAACCAATCAGTCTATTACAGTTAAAACCCGGTCTGACAGGGTTGTAGAGAAACCATTCATTTCTAGGGCAATCCTTATAACCACAGCATCTGGTTCTGGGAGCATCTTAATTTTGTCTTTGGCATTTAATATGATAGCTGAGGGGCATCTAAGATAAAGGAAAAGATGATAAACGTTTCATTTAGATGCCAGAAAAGAATAAACATTACTTAGAATAAAATAAAGTATTAGAAAGCCCTTGAAAGAGAGAGAAGAATTTGGGGTGTATTTTCTGGGAATCCCTTATTAACTCAATTTTCCATTATCAGATGATCAATTTCTTATAATGAACTGATAGAAAACTTACATGGCAGAGTTAAGTTTCACAAAAGGAAAGAAAAACACTAGAGACAAAGAATAATGATTTTTTAAATCAATGGCATCATTAAATAAGACATAAATATCATCAATAAATTCTACCATACTCTCAGCCTTAATATAAATGGAATTTCTTCACATGTGATAAGATACAAGGGGTATAAACTTCCAAATTATACCAAAGACTAATTAAAATAGATACACAGTGGATGCAATTAAATTTGGCTGTATTACCCATCTGAGAAGATTATCTTTAAGAGTCAGGCTTGCTGTGTACACTTTCCTATAGCAGTTAAATACAAGTGGAATCTCCTCTGCTCAATCCAAAGATGTCCCATGAGGTCACTGCACTATGTGACAGGTCTTCTGCAAAATCTCAGACTATTTAATATTTCATGAAATGCCAAACGCCAGATGTCACTTCCCTGTGACACATTCCATTCAAGATGTAGCATTTTGAAGTTGGGGACCCAAGAGCCAGCTAAGTCTACAAGTTTTCAACTGCATCACATAAAGAAAGGGTGCTTCCGGAAAAACAAGCAAGCAAGCAAACAAAAACACTGCTGGATCTTATTTTCCCATGGAAAGGCCAACATTCGGGCTGGTTAGCATCTCATCCTTAGAACAACCATGAAGAATCTGATCAAGCATGATTTTCCCCCAGTTTTTCTCTGAACTTGATGATAACGACTATTGCTCTCAGCATACTTTTTAGTCTATTCTTGGAAAGCACTTTGCCCTGCTGATGTGTTTTTTTTTTTAAGAAATTTATTTTTACAAAAAAAATTCTCAGCAAAACACGTAGAATGCAGGCACTTGAGAGATTTTGTTTGAGTCAATTTGTAGACACATTCATCACAGCAGAAATCACAGAGGGTGTGAATTAGGCTCTAGACTCGGTGTGCATTGACTGCAAGAAATATCTTCAAGGAATAGCAGGCCAAGCGGTGTTCTTCAGCTCCCCCATCCCACTTCCTACATTTCAGAATTGCTTCTCATGCAAGCTGGCAGTATATATATATTTTATGTGTGCCACAAATCCTAGTTAAATTTGAGAATATATCAAGGAAGCTAAATTTAGGAAACATAGACTGTCACTACATTAGAATAGATTATTCATGAAAAAGCATAATAACATGGAAATAGCTCTGAAACTCAGAGAACACTCTGTAAAAACATTAATAGCAATACCGTTCAGGCAAATATCAAAGAATTACAATTGGCATTATTGTGTTATTGCAACTACATAAGTTTTCAGCCCTCAGCCTTCATCAATCACAGTGGGTTTGGTCATGTGGAAATAATTCCCATGGCTTTCACTGCCACAGAAATTGGGATCTAAATTATTTATTAGTTAATGCTCAGAGGGTAGAAATGGAACACATTCATGGTTATACTTCACAGGGCCAGAAGAAAAAAATAGGCTTCAGGTACAAGTTCATAAAGATTCTTGCTCAAGAAGCTAAGAAATAATTTTAAAAATTTTAAAATGTAGATCACACATAGCTGTCATCTCCCTCCCCTTCACTTGGGCACATAAACTCAGTGATTTTGGCAAGGAGATGCTTTCTCTCCTCACCCTGAAGCATTTCTGGCATAAATCTATTGGGACCTGTCTAAGCCTCACCAGGAACTCAAAGCACTGACAGGTACAAGAAAATTTCTAGTTCTCTATTTTAAAGTCAATTTACAAATGTCTCCATGTGGGTATTTTTTTATTCTACAGGTATTGCTGCTGCTAGCTGACAGCAAACAAGTTCCCCTAACCTAATAACAAAATTATGAACATGCATCAGAGAAAAGCATTTCAACTTCCTTGTAAAAACAGCACGTTTCATCACAGATAACTGTCCAGAAGTCGGGACTGTGAGCGTTAATCATGAACATCAACTCCAATATAGACAACTACTTTCAAACAAGCCAACCTCTGTCTTGAAAGGAAGAAAAATATACACACATTAAATTATTGGAAAAATAACAACTACAACAGAACATATTCTAGCCACCTACAAGATACATTTTTTTTTTAACAGCTCCTTAAAATAAGAGAATCAATTACATCTACAATATTAACCTATGTGTAGACCCGGACTGGCAATAGGGTCCAGACCTGATGTGGTGGCGGTACTCACAGCAAATTAAGCACTGTGGAGCTAGCACATCACACAACACCACCTGGTAAATCTTTTCCATCCAAGAGTAAAGAAACATGCAAGGTTTATTGTTAGCCCTGGCGTGCGAGGACCAGGAGACGAGGGTGGAAGGAAGCGCTTACTTCGAAAATGCTCAGAAGCGTAGTAATAGACATCCTCATAGCCCTCTTGGTAATCCTCTTCCGGACGGTACTTTTTCCCCTTTCTTCTCCTAGATCTCCGAATCTGTTTGACGAATCCCAGAAAGCGGTCCATGCCTGGCTCCCGGGGAGGCGCTGCGCAGCCAGCAGCAGAGCGGACAGCTCAGCTGCTCTGCAAGTCGGTGGAGCATGAATGACCCTCAGGAAGCCCGGGGACCTGGACACATTACCCTCCAGCCTTACTCCTCGTGCCCATCAGGGCCGAGAGTTCAGCTGCAGAAGAGAAAAACATGACCGTGATATGGGAGTACCTTGATGAGACCTTCTCATTTAGCCCAAGAAACTGTCAGATTTGCTTTTTTATTAAAGGATGGGTGGGGCAGAGAAAGAAAGTAAGATGATAATAAAAGTAAGATAATAATTAAAGAGAAAAAAAACAGCGAAGCTGTGGGCTTCAACTTGTTTTCACACCAAACAAAAGTTCAGGATTTTCAGCTGAAGCAAGAGGCATCCCAGCACTAAAATGTCTCTACCCAACACCTCCATCACCAGGGCGGGTGGGGAAACTCGCTAGTCACTGGACTGAACCAAAGCTAGGGAAGGCTTGGCTTTCCCCATCAGCCAATTCTTCCCACTCGTATTAACATTCCTTTGCTCCAAGCTCAGCAGGCACGTGAAAACTTCCTAGAAAGCTGCAGTTTGGGAAAAAGAGAGGCTGGTTAACTCTTTGCACTCTTGGCAAGCCACTCTAGGGATCTGGGAAGTGGTTTCATCCGTGTGCACAGCCCTCTTGCTGACTGAGTGTGCTGTATGTGTTAATTGGAGCAGCAGGGGGAAGGCTCAGCAGCTGCTTTCAAAGGACACATTTACCCCACTGGGCATTAATGTATTCCAATCGCTGTTTGATCTAAATATTAAAATGCGCTTCTCAGAGAAGCTTCTCACAGGCTTAGTAACAGAGCTCTACAATCAGCAAAGAAAGGAAACTGCATGGTTTTCAGAGACGGGGAACACAAATAATCCAACTTTGAGTGCATGAAATTCAAGTAGGGCTCAGGCTGAGCTGTCACGCTGCTTAACAATATAAGAAGCAAACTAAAGGACAAGAGAAACTGAATTCTTAGAAGAACGTTTTTAAATGTGTCCATACCTTGTCTATACTAATCTTTAAGAATCACAAACAGCTTAAAAAACTAACAACGACAAAACCCAAAACCTCTAGCTATCAAAAATACTTGAGGTCAACGGACAGAAGTCCGCTAGAGGTTAACTGAGTAAGCAGGAATCCTATGTAATCATCCCCACTCCAGGCTCTTTCTTCGTGGATCTCTACAAGGATGGGGATTTTTTTAACATCAGGAAAGAGCCCTCAACTCACAGCCTAATTCATCATGCATGTCAGCATATTACCTAGCAAAATAATGATATTCCACAGCCCCTTGTTTCCAGAAATGTAATTTAGAGAAATGTGTCTGACTGAATGATGGTTGTTCAATAACAATATCATAACAAGTTTGCACAGGCGTCCCAGGGGGGCTGGCTGTGCTCACAATACCTGCTGTTTGGCGCACAGGCAACCTGTCTCTTTTCTACACTGAGGCAGATCTCTGCTTTTAGCTATAGACTGCTCATGATGAAGTAGGGACAATTTTATTGAGGAAGCCAAATATTTACTAACCAAGAGCATTTCAGCTCTGAAGTGTGTGGCGTTACATTCAACAGTTCCATGAAATCCCTCGTGCTCAGAGGTTTCTCATTTTGTGTGCTGGAGGAGAAGGCTTGTGGAAGAAATACAAACTCAACAATGCTGACAAAAAGATGCTATAAAATGTGTCATGAACATCTTTAAACACCAACAAAATTGACTGTCCTTAGGTCCTGAGTCCTTTCGTTATTATTCTGCCTTCCTCAACCAAAACAAACCAGAACAATTAAAAATAATTAAGCAGAATCTTGACGATCTGGAGTCTAGACTTTGAATAACAAACAGTAAATGAGTGGTAATAACAGCACATGGCCTCTTCAGTCAGCCAAAGAGTGCAGCCCTCCATGGAAAAGAAAGGAAGGTTCAGACCATTTCCATGGCCCCAGGTTATCAACTCAACACTGTAGGGACAGCGAACGGAACACAATTATCTTGCCTACTCAAAAGCTACTTGCATAAAAAAACCAAGTCCTTTCTATGTGATTGTTCTTGAAATAGAGTGTGCTGGATAGTTTCATGTCAACTTGACACAAACTAAGTCATCTGAGGGAAGCTCAATTGAGAAAAAGCCTCCATCAGATAGGCTGTAGGCAAGTGCGCAGGCGCTTTCTTAACTGGTGACTGTTGAGGGAGGAGCGCAGAGTCCTGTCAGTGCTTTCCTGACTTTAGAGTTCTGGACGCATTTCAGGCTCCACCTCAAAGTTTTCCTGTCAGCACTCGAAGACCAAGGCTGACATTTATAGTAGTCCTGGACAACTGTCAAGTTAGTGAGACTTGGCTGTGTTCTTCTCAGCAAGGCAGAAACAGCCCCACCCTGCAGCACCAACAAGGCTGCACAGTTCTTGCCACTCGAGCCAGAGGTCCTCCCTGACGACAGTAGAGAGCAGAGGCTGCCAACAGCAGCTGTGGGGACAATCGTCTCCCACAGCCATGCCCGATTGGGCTTAGCTGAGTGTTTGGCATTTGTTTTACATAAAACTGGGTCAACATATGAAAGTCAGATGATTACACAAATTAACCAGATATTCAATGTTTTCCTTAAAGTCTGAGAAGACCTAGTAGCTCTGGACCCAGTTCCATATAGCAACTATAGAGAAGAGCTGAGAAAGACTGTCATTCACCAATAAGTCTATGCTTCTCTCTTAGCTATAGCCCCCTCTCCCAGACCCAAACCTCTCACTCAGTCACCTCTGGGCCCTGCAGGCATTTGTGCCGGTGGGCCATGGTAGAGATCTATTTGAGTAGCTAGCTTCCAAACACTTACTACTTGTAAAGCATTGGCAGCACCCTTCTTTCCTGTAGAGAAAGCTAACTATTGTAACAAGTGGGTTTTAGTGGAGCTAAAGGGTCACTAAAGTATAGTATTAAATTCCTAAGACCAAAAAAAAAAAAGTGTTCTCATGAGAAAACAAAATAGCTTGAATTATTCAACAAAATGTATTTCAACCAAGGATAGCTAATACATATTAACATACACAAGCACACACACACACACACACACACACAGAGAGAGAGAGAGAGAGAGAGAGAGAGAGGGAGGGAGGGAGGGAGGGAGGGAGAGAGAGAGAGAGAGAGAGAGAGAGAGAGAGAGAGAGAGAGAGAAGCACTCAATATTTTCCTCCTGGGAAGTAGGCAATTGACTATAAAGAACTTGTATGGTTTCTATATTCTTCTGAATTAGGTTCCCCATCTGCTTTTATTAAAAGAGTAGGCCAACTATTAAGTCTTCAACCTACAAAATTCCTAGATTGCTTATTACAGGATACCCTTCCTTGCACATTTACATTAAATGATGGTTATAGTATCTTCTGAGAGGTATATCTGACAAATATTTAACATGCTGGAAACTCAAGCCCTTTTAGATGCTGAGGTGTCTGCATGTAAGGTCAAGAAATACAGCAGTCTCCCCGAGACCCCAGGACAGACACTATGCCACACAGAAGATGTCAGGGAGGGAGGAAGGAAATACTCCAGTCCCAGGGACCCCAGGACAGAAACTGTGCCACACAGAAGATGGCAGAGCAGGAGGGAGGAAAGACCCCAGTTCTGGGACCCCTGTAAAGACACTGGGCCACACTGGAGAGGGCAGCGTGGGAGGGAGGAAGTACTCCAGTCCTGAGACCCTGGGACAGACACTGTGCCACCCTGGAGATGGCAAAGAGGGAGGGAGGAAGTAACCCAGTCCCCCCAGGACCCCAGGACAGACACCGCGCCACCCTGGAGAGGGCAGCACCGGAGGGGGAAATACTCCAGCTTCAGGCGTTCTCACCACTGTAACAAGCTTTATAGTGGAAGTGATTTATCTCATGCTCTTTGCTAAATGAACTCCATAGATTACGTGTCTCATGCATACATAATTTTAACATAAAACACCTTAATAATGTTCTATTTAAATATCTTTAGCAATATTGAATAAGTGCATTTAAGGGTCTGACTACAATAGAAGATGAAGTTATATCTTTGCAATCACTTATAGTATGATTTTTAACTTAAGATGTGACCAAAAACCACTCCATGCATCAAATAGTAAATAAGATGGTAACAAAATGAACACCAGAATAAATGTCTGTATGGTCTTTGTGTATCAAAGCTGCAAAAAGTATGACAATGTGCCTTATAACCATGTTAGACTCATGAACTGAAATAATTATGAACAAATTTTGTCTTACAAACATATTTATCATATGGAGATGTGAAAGCTGAGCTGAACACAGAACACATTTCTGGTTGGTAAGCAGTTTTTTTTTTAACCTAACTTCAGTACTGTTTGCACCGTGGGCTACTGTCTCTAACATGCTGGCAAACCCTACTCATACTATACCCCGCTCAGCACTAGAAGAAGCCAATACATGGGGGAAAAGATGAATAAGAAAACAAAAAAAGAAAAAAAACACTTGTTTTCAAAAGGCTTTTCCGAGTCATTCCTAAATGGATAGCTAATCTGACCCCATCCAATCACTTATGGTTGGAGTTGTTTATTAAATAATGCAGAGTCGGTACCTAAACCGTAATGTGAAGCAAATTTTCTGGTTTGTAAATCGAAGTGGATGAACTAAGCTAATTCATCCATCTGTGAAGTATTTCAAGGTCAGCCCTCCACTGCCAACAAGATTTTAGTTAAAAAGACAGTGCAGGACAGTGCTTAGCGTCTGAAACTGTTTGCTTACTGAGCGTGAAATGAAATTTAACTGTGGTATGTCTGCATTTGTAGATTTATTATGGCTGTTTAGACTTCTTGCAAAATGAAATGTCAGGCAGTCATTCTGAGGTTCTGAATATTTTAGGCTTCAAAGGTCTCACATAACTTTGAGGCTATTCTTTCAGTTTGTAAGCATCACTTTTCCTTTGCATCCCCCACTTTGTAGAATTAACTAATACTTTTGTTTACTGCCTAGATATGAAATAAGCACAAGAGAGTGAAAATGAATGTTTGAAAATAATTTTCTAATACGCCTTGCTTAATGTACTATCTTAACATGGTAAGAGTTTTAAAAAGATTCTATGTGTGGAAATTCACAGATTTTTCCCCATTGAAGGTATAAAATGTATTAGGAGAAAGATTTAGACTAGAATGTCTCTTGCAGCTACAAAATGGTATTGCATTCATACAAGATGATTTCAAATGATGAAAAACATACTATTGGCTATGGAGTCTTTTTAGGCATGCGTGAAACTTCACAAGGGGCATTTAAGCCCTATACAGTAGATCTAAAAATTGTCTAATGTCTTCTGATTCCTAGAAATCCACACGTGTTCTCTGTCCCCACTTCTCTGTACCCCCTTCCTCTCTACAACTTGTCTTTCTAAATCACTTAGGAAGCAGGAAAAAAAAATCTACCTTGAGATAGCACAATTTATTTATTTATTTATTTGTTTTGGGGGTGTCTGTTTTACCAAAGTATGAACTTTCAAAAAATATTTTGTAATTGATTTCTTTGGCTACAGAAACATTTCATAATAATTTAAAATATTTTCCTGTAGCCTGATGGGATTTAGGGGTTGTAAAAACTAGCCTAATTATATTTTTTAATTTCTTCTAGGTGTTTCCCCATCTTTTTGGACATTTTCTCTTGTAACCAGTTCTCAAACCCCTAACCTCGTCCTGTTCACAGCAACACTTGCTTTGTTTGCTATCAGATCGCTACCGTGACATCTACATTTTCGGAACTTCTTGTTAGAAGTTCTCTATCTAAAACGACCAGGGTTCCTGCTTCTCCCCTCATTTTGCTATTGAACTTTAGCTGCCCCATCTATTTGGCTGCTTCCTTGTTCACCTGCTTAATTGTTCCTCACATGTATTGCAAATCAATATTTATTACACAGTGGGTGTGCAACTGGAGATGGTGAGAAACTCTAAACCATCCTTCTTGATGATAGCTGTATTTACAAGTTAGGAGTTTAAATCCATTAACCGAAATGGGGCTTTTGGAGTGTCTATGGCTTTAAGGGCTCACTTATTCACTCTATAAAGTATGTTTAGTGCCTCTGACATGCTAGATCCTTAATCCACCCATGCTCTCACCAACCGTTACAATGCATCCTATTTTACAGCCCTGCTAGCCCATTTTGGTGTTTGACACACATTTTAGGAAGACCCCTGTAGAAGTTAAATAGTACGCTTCTGTGAGCCATGAACAATGTGTGTTTGGCTCATGCTCAACCACATTCATTCACTGGACAAGTGTTCACCATTTGTCAGGGATGCCAGGCACTGCTCCAGCAATGAAGACAGAGTCGTGTGCAGAGGGCATAGCTCCCTGCCCTTGGGCGTCGCACACCTGATCAAGGGGGCACATAACATATTGGGAAGCACATCCTATGGTTCTGGAAGTGGTCCATAAGACAGAACATGACAGTGGGACATCTGGAAAGGCTTTCCAAGAGGAGAGAGAATTTCAGCAGAAGGTAAACAAGACAAAAAACATTCAGCCACACAAAAGACTAAGCAGCACACCCAACAGGAACACACAAGAAAGACAGAAAGAGCCTGGCACTGGACCAGGGACAGGAAGAAAGCCACTGCAGTGTAATGTAAGAAGTTACAGTGACAGTCAGGAGTGCCTCAACCTGAACTCTACAGACTGGGGATGATGGTCTACATTAGCGAGAGGCCCGCAGAACACTCTCTCTGGTGTTTTAAGGAGAGAAGTGTCAAGAACTACTTTGCATTTAATACAAAAAAGTCATTCTGAATAATGGTGGTAAAATGGGCAAGATTAGAAAAAGGATGGACTCTGAGTCAGAAAGGAAAAAAGGGTTGCCTATTGGTTTTGGGCTTGAATAACTGGAAGGATAATTAATATGGGATTTCCCTTCTGTATGCTGTGTATAACATTGGTTAATAAAGAAGCTGTTTGGGGCCTGTAATAGGGTAGAACAGAGGTAGGCAGGGAAAACTAAACTGAATGCTAGGAGAAAGTAGGCAGAGTCAGAGAGAAGCCATGTTGCCCCGCCAGAGACAGACGCCGGAACTTTACCTGGTAAGCCACAGCCTCGTGGTGATACACAGAATACTAGAAATGGGTTATATTAAGATGTAAGGGTTAGCCAGTAAGAAGCTAGAGCTAATGGGCCAAGCAGTGATTTAATTAATAAAATTTCTGTGTGGTTATTTTGGGATTCCGGGCAACCGGGAAATGAACAAGCAGCCAAGTGGCCCCCATACAACAAACTGGTGCTCCAACATGGCTGACTAAATCCACATAAAACCTGAGAGGGCTTGGAAAAATTCTAGATATTAAAAAACAAAGCTTAGCTGCATTTTTTTTTCCTAACAGGCTTTGCTTGCTGGTGGCAAGCTGCAGCTCCTTTAAGAGTGTTTTTCCTGATTCAGTGGTAGCAATAAAAAAGCCACACCATTTTGAAATGGCAGCTTCCTGGGCCACGCTTCCAGTATGAACTATGGCAAGGTCCAGCTATGGAGCATTTAAATGGGGTTTTGTGAGCAGAGAGCTACAACTTGACAACACAGACCCTCTGTGTGCCTGAAAATGGGGCAATGTACATGGCTCTCAGAAGCAGCAAACATGTCTCTGCCATGTTGTTTGGACTGCATGGAGCAATAGGCAGGACTGTGGAATTGGCCTTAGCCACGCCCACTTAGCATTAAAAAAAAAATGTGCTCCTGGTCAAAAGATAATTACAGATACGCAAAAAAGACAAATTCAAACATAAAAGACATCTAAATGGATCACAGTGTTGGATAAACGTATGTAGGCTTGGGACAGAAAAGAAAAATAATATAGAGAGATATAAAAAGAAATAAATTGTTAGAAAATAAAACGAAGACTTTAAAGAAACAAAGTACAGTCAGCCATAGATTAAAGGAGTAAAGATAATAAAATAAATATTAAAAACTAATACAGTAAAAATAAATAAACCATGTAAGGATGGAATATGAACGGAAAGTCTGGATTATGTATATTATTGTGTTTTCTTCAAATTTTTTGGCTGTGAAGGAGCTAAGTACAGAGAGACATTTTATTGTATGGGCTGCTAAGCTAAACCAACATATATCTTTTAAAGGTATTTGGATTTCAAAATTTGAGTCTAAGGATATGTTACGTTGGAAAAGCAGTTCTTCTTTTGTTTCCACAGAAGATGAGCATCTGTGGATTTCTTCAGACTAATATGGTTTGATGGACTAAGACCCCCTAAAATGTTGCCTTGAACACCCCTCAAAAAATTACTTCACCCAACAAAAATCAGGAAGCAGTTTGGAGAGAACTATGCCCAAATTCCCTAAATGATTGTTTAGAGAGATATGCTAGAGATTTGCATTGGTATAGATCTTTGTTTATTGATATAAACTAAAGATCAATTTTGTTATATGTATATTTCTGTTCGTAATTAAGATACTGTGTTTGTGCAGCTCATTTAAAAATGTAATGTATAATTAAGAAATATAGGTTAATAGAGAATCATCTATAATAGACAAGCTTATTACATACTGTAGATAATAGCCTTGTTTTAATCTTATACCCATAAAAATTTATAGATCTTTGTCAATAAAGACTTGAATATCTTATAAGATCCTAGAAATATTTAGAAAAAAAAGCGACCTCATTCAGGCAGTGGTGGCATATGCCTTTAATCCCAGCACTTGAGAAGCAGAGACTGGAGGATCTCTTTGAGTTCAAGGCCAGTCTGGTCTACAGAGTGAGTTCCAGGACAGCCAGAGCTATTCACAAAGAAAACCTCTCTCAAAACAAAGCAAAAACAAACAAAAGACCTGGTAAACCACTTTTGCTTATTAAACATTATTGTTACTGTTTAATTTCACAATTAGGGCTGTCAATTTTTCTATTTCATAATAGAAAACTGGAAGGTTTATGTTATACTAACCAGTGAAATCTGGGAAACCTTCAAAATCATGTGCAGTTAAAGCAATAGTGGAAAAGATTATTCCATAAAGATTTATTTTCTCAGAAAAACAGAAAGAATTTTACCCGAGAATTTGAGAAACAAGATAGACAAAACCCTGAGTTGGAAGCCCCAGAATCCATGTAAAAAGTTGAGTGTGTTCACATATAAGTGTGTAACCCCAGCCTTGTGGAGGAGGGAGACAGAAGGATCTCTGTGGCTAATTGGCTTGCGGTTCCACAAGACACCTGTTCTGAAGGAAATAAGGTGGTGAGTGATAAATCAGGACATCCATCTATTTCCCTGGCTCATGTGTGCATGTGCAATTATTCATGTCTGAACACATATATGGGCATAAAATAGAAGACCATGATATACATAATATACACAGACAACACCCACCAAAAGGAATCTAAAGCCAGATATAGACTTTATACCTTTGATAAACATTAACTTGAAATAGATCGTATACATAAATGCAAAATTTAATGAAAAGTGCAAAGCTATGAAGCAAAGCATAAGAAAATCTAGATGACTTCATGATGATGACATTTATACACAACATGTGAGGAACAGCTCATAAAAACAAAACTGATAATCTGAACTTCACTGAAAATATGCTATAAAAGATAATCCATGCACAGGATGAAGACATGCAAAACACACAATCACAGGCTATTATAGAAAATATGCAAAATAGCTTGAAAAAGTCAAGAGTCAGAAAATGTGCAAGTTGATGTTCGAAATAGATGTAAAACCCTGAATATATAAATGAGCAAGGAGGAATCTAGAGATAACAAACACACACATGCAAAGATGCTTGGCATGGCAGGAATATCAGGCACCAATGAGAAGGTTAAATAGAAAAGGGTACAGCTACTTAGGATGATGCTTCAAATATCTTATAGAACTAAATCTATCTTTACTATTTGATCTCACAATCATACTCCTTGGACATGCTCAAAGAAGTTGAAAACTTACATCCGCCACAAGAACCTGTACAGCTGGCCGCTTATATCAGCTTCAAGCATAATCAGAAAAACTTGTAAGCAACCAAGATGCCCATTGGTAGAGAGGAGGATAACTTGTGGTACATCTACATGGATGGAATTGTAGTGCACCCTTAAAAGAAATCGATCATTGTGAGACGTAAAACCAAAATGCCTGTGCCAAGTCACGGAAACCACTCTGGAAAGGCTCCATGCTGCCTGATTCCCACTGCAAACCATTTATTCCACACACAGTAAGAGGATTAGGCATTGCCAGAGGTTGGCAAGAAGGGAGATAAGAGGGTGGTGGCACAGGGATTTTTGTTATTATTTTAGGGAGGTGGTGGGATTGTGAATAATACCATAATAATGGGCATTTGGCATAACATATTTACCAAAGTTTAGAGAAAACAGCAACAGTAAGAATGAGCTCTCACGTAAACCAACTGAACTTCAGGTGAGATGGTATATCACTGTAGCCCCATCAGTCCTAGTAGATGCCTCGATTCTCTGAAGGATGCTGTCAGTGAAGGAGGATGTGCATTTACGGATGCACAAGAGTACGCAAACTTCGCGGGAAAAGTCTGCTGTTATTCTATATCTGACCTGAACTGTAAAACACATTAAAGAAAACAGAGTCAGCCTAATCTTTCTCTAGCAGGGACAGAAAAACTACAGACCCTCTAAAAGGAAATAAAACTGACTGGGAATTTTTGTTTTGGGAGCCAAGGTATAGTGGCATATATCTTTAATTCCAGCATTTGGGGGGGGGGGGTAGGGGCAGGCAGACCTCTGTGAGTTCGAGGCCAGCCTGGTTTACAAAAGCCAGTTCCAGGACAGCCAGGGACACCTTGTCTGTGTAATGTCATTCAGACAGTGAAATGAGAGAAAAGATTGCATCTCAGCAGATACACAGAGCGCTTTAGGTGATTAAGTCCACAATATCTGCTATAATTTTATAGATGCCATGAGCACTCAATGCAGAACCACCAGGGAGGGCATACACATGTGTGGCAGTTCTCCCTAGCATATAATATTCTGACTTAAAATCTGAAGGTAATTCCTTTACCTTCTATTTGGAATTTTGTGGGTTAGGTTGAGTAAAAGTCAATCAACTTCTAGCCTGCAAAGACAAAACAAACAAAACCAACAACACAATTTTGTCAAAATGATACTTCAGTTTTTTTTTCTTTGCGGCGCTAGTTTCCCTCGAGATACTGAGGCAACAGTGATTAGAGAATACTCTCTGGCGCCCACGTTCTCATTCTGGCTTTGGAAAATGAATGAACGACTGTGACCATTAGTAACTCTCCTCCTCCCTTGTCCGGCAGAGGGAAACGGCTTACTGGGAAGGTGCAGGGCTGACTGTGAGATTTAGAACTCCATCACCAGGATGAGAGCACCCTGGGTTGCTTTAATCCACCGATAGAACAGTGGAACTGATGTAATCAGGTCCTGATTTAGGAGCCCTGAGCACCAGACCCTTGGCCAATCACTTCATTCCACACACCTGATGATAATCATCTCTTACTTTGGAGCAAAATAGATGAGTAGATGAGAGGGAGAGAGGCAAGTGACATGTCACCACAAGTGTGTCTGAATATAGTAACCCCAATTTATGTGTCTCATTTTGGTTTATTTTACGTGACATTCAGAAAGTGCCACACAATTGGATTTTGCAGATAGATTAGGGGGACAGAAAAGAGCCAAAAGTGATCTACAAAGCCCGGAGGTCATACCATGGAGTGGACTAGTTAATAGAAGGTAGCCATGGTCTTATGAGTTCTTATTTTCACCTCGTGTTTCAAGGCCAATAAAACTGTACACTTTCTCAGCACATCTGTCCAAGGGTGCAAAGACCAACTTATCATTCCGTCTAGAAAGCCAAAGCCAGTCATGCAGAACTTTGGTCTCTCGCTGAAGAAGGCCTGAGATTCCTGCCCACAGAGCCTGCAAGCTGCAGAGTCTTGCTCACCTCATCCAACCTGAAGACTTATCTGCTCATAAATGAAGGGATTGAACAAAGAGCTATAGTGCTATATGTATTTCACTATATGTCCTTGTATCTACTAAAACCATATCAACATTTCCTAGGGTATTAAGAGTATTGGAAAGGGTTTTCCTTTCTTTTGTTTTGTTTTTTTATAATTATGTGATCATTGGTACAAGCTGATAATGGTTCTCAAGTTGCTGCCTTTGTATTTGTTTTGGGAAATTAAAATTTCTTGAATTTGGAAATCTCTTGATTGCTATGTGGCTAATTACCCCCAAAATATCAAACCAAGTGCTTTGTACATTAACATTTTCATGACAAAGCGGATCGATCAATGATCATTTTAATTTCTTGATAAAGTATTAGTTTTAAGAAAATGACACCTCCATTAATGTTCATTTTCTCATCAATTTTTAGTGTATTTATACTCCAGTGCCTAAGATGTCCCATATACGTACAATGATTTGCTATCTTTATTAATTTTTTAAATTAGAGAAACTTAATAAAAGCAATTTTGGAAATGTAGTATTTACACAAACATTACCTGCAATACTTACGACCCTCCCTCCCTTCCTCATCCCAGATCCCAGACACCCACGCATACAATGCATGCTCTTTCTGCCATACTTGAACTAAAATTCTTATCTACTAGACCATATGCAAGACAGAGCCTCTAATGCCACCTTCATGCTGTCACGCATAGAGTTTGATGATTCCCGGTGCCACCTGTGCTCACTCTGCTAATGGCTCTGTCCTTCCCAGGGCTGCACACAGAAACATGCATCAACTGTCATAAGGACATAACGTTCCGTTTTTTGAACAAGCTCGTTCAGTTTCAAATGTCAGTAGACTTAGGAATGATAAAATGTAACCATGACAAAGGTGCCATGAATAGGCTGGGATCTGAAAAAAAAAAAAAAAAGTGGGTAAAGAAAGGTCCCTAAACCCAAGAGATTTAGAATATGTAATTTTAATCCAACCAAGAAATTCAGACATAATAACAATAATCTACCACCACCGTATACCCCAAACATGAATATGGCACAGTGCTTGAGGGGCAAACGGATGTTGTTACAGCTTAGATCTGGGTAAGGCAGCTCTGCCAGGGCTGCAGCATTTGGTCAGCTATTCTTTGAAAGATGTTTCACAGATACTGAATACCACTGGGATTTTCAGAGCTGTTTGTGAATAGACATAGGTCAGAGGATTTCATGGGACTTCAGCATCGCAAGTGGCCACACAGGTCATGGGGCCCACACAGCTCCCTCTCTGCCACGTTGATGGCTTCTGCCTGAGAGGCAGGAGTGAGTGGTTGCCACCTTTCTCCTACAGTACAGCCAGCGATAAGCAACACATTGTCTACGCTTAAATCACCATGCCTAGTCTCTTTGGGAAACACAGAAAAATCCCCTTATAACAGAAGTTGCAAGCCATACAGTGGTATAGAAACAGACAAGAAGTCTGAAGAAAAATGAACAAGAAGACAGAAGCACTGATTTTTATTCTTTATAAGAAAGGGCATTATTTTTAATTTTTGGAGCTGCATACAGAAAGTGTACATTTTACTCTTCTTTGTTCATGTTTGTCTTGAGTGGCCCAGTCTAAAACATTTGTGTGACAGTTTCCAAGAGCTTTTCGATGTCCCCAAGGCCTGTTTTAATCACTCGATGCGGAAGACTGATTCTTTTGGTGTGTCTATCATCACAATCCTTGCTTGATTTCCACCTGCAATGTCTGACTAGCCGAGTCTATCTTTAGAGTTGAGCGGTTTGTCTGCATCTCTTCATGAGTCTCATGAACTCAGCAAATCTCACAACATTTCCATTTCAAACCATCCTTCCTTGCCAAGGAGTGAAATGAGAATATTTTCACTTATTTTCCCCATGTAGGAGACCAGTCGAACAAGGCTGACAGAGATGAGTAAAGCTAAAACCCAGGTATCATGTTTAGGTGATTCATTTTTAAAACACACAGTTCATGCCAGCACGATGGCCCAGTGTGAATGGGTGCTTGCCTTGTAGGCCTCATGAAAGACACAAAGGTAGAAAGGAGAGAACTGATCCCACAAAGTCATTCTCTGACTATCACATGCTTGTACACACACACACACACACACACATATCAACACACAAGCAACCAGTAAAATAAGGTTTGCACTTATAAAGAACACCCAGTTCATCAGGGAACTGTTCTCGTTAGTATAACAAGTTTTTGTTTGTCACTAATGTATCAGAGAACTCTTGTGACACGACCACCACCCTCCTCTTTTCAAAATATTCATGGGGTATATTTTGTGCTTGCTGGTAAATTTTATCTTCGTGTGTCCAAGTGTGTGTGTGTGTGTGTGTGTGTGTGTGTGTGTGTGTGCGTGCATATATACACATGTGTGTGTGTGTTATGTATGCATGCAGAACACACATGCTTTTACAAGTGTGTGGAGGTCAGAGGAAACTTTGTGGAGGGGTCCTCTCCTTCTCCCTTCACGTTGGTTCCTGGGATTGAAGTCAGGAAAATTCTTTTACCGGCTTTGTGATCTCAATAGCTTTGTGTTTTTGGAAAATGCATCAAAGAGGGTGTAAAGGAAATTAATATATAAATAATATCTACGCTAACTATATATAAGGCAGCACAAAATGATTAGCAGTTTTTTGAATACCTACGGCATAGATGATTTACCTTTCTCCCCTAGACAAGCCCTTACGGGTAGAGGAAAAGACCTTGTATTAGCATTTGCTGTTACTTAACAACATTATTCAAACTTAGAAGCATAAGAACACACAGTTCTTATCTTCCAGTCCCTGTGGGTCAGGAACTCTCATGATGCTTGTGGGGTTTTCTGCTCAGATGCTCACAAGGATGCAACTAAGAAGCTGAGTTCTTATCAGCAACGCAGCTGGAGGGTCTGCTTCTAGGCTAAGGATGCAAGCAGAAACCAGTTTGCGGAAGAAGGACTGGAAGCTTCAGTTTTGTGTTGGCTATCAACTGGAGGCTGCCTTGGTTTGTATGCATGCCTCAATGCCAGCAAAGGAGAAAGAGATGGAGATGAGGCCTCAGGAACACAGTTGCCACATAGCTGCATGCATGTAGTTGCATGGATCCTGTCCTGTTGGCTGGAAGGCAGGCACAAGTCCTGTCCACACTGAGGGAAGTGGGCCACATCAAGGCAACATTACAAGAAGGCAGGATGAATACAGACCACCTTACTAAGTGCCTGCAACACTTAACTTGGAGCAGATTATTAGTGAAAAGAATGATCTTACTTAGTTGAAAGGCCTGAAAAAAATCTACACTCTAAATTTTCCTTCTGTCATCCTCAATAACGAGCGTGGGTTCTTTTGATGTAGCCTTTAAAACTTATCGTGGAAGTCAGGCATGCCAAGTACAGGTATTTTCCTTTTCATATAACATGTCCTCATTATTCAGCCGGTACAGAATCCGCAAGGCTTGGTGAGCAGTTGGAAGCTGCTGAGAAGAAAGCATGACATTGTCTCACCCCAGGGATTTCACTGAGAAACACTCCAGGCTCCATCACAAGGCACTGCTGCCACATCTTGTACTTGTCTGAAACTGGGACCCGTATTCCTGATGGTCCCCAAGGTAACATACACTTCCGGCTTTGTGTTGAGGCAATTAGCTCATTTTAGTTTAAAATTCGTAAACATTACTTTTTTTCTGTGTGCTTCAGTATATTCTGTAACTAGTTGTGTGGGTGGAAGGAGACAGGACAGCAGCAGCAGCAATGCTGACATGACAGCGCATGGCTCACAGGGCTGCCCAATGACAGCTCATGGCTCACAGGGCCGCCCAATGACAGTGTATGGCTCACAGGGCCAACCAATGACAGCGTATGGCTCACAGAGGCCGCCCAATGACAGCGCATGGCTCACAGGGGCCGCCCAATGAAAGTGTATGGCTCACAGGGGCCGCCCAATGAGAGCGCATGGCTCACAGGGGCCGCCCAATGAAAGTGTATGGCTCACAGGGCCAACCAATGACAGCGTATGGCTCACAGAGGCCGCCCAATGACAGCGCATGGCTGACAGGTGCTGCCCAATGACAGTGCATGGCTCACAGGGGCCGCCCAATGACAGCGCCTGGCTCACAGGGCCACCCAAGGCTATGCTTAGAAAACCCAGCAGGTAGGCATGAGGCCTGCATTCTTGACATGGACTTCCCCTGCAAAATTTCAGAGCAAACCACTTACTCATTTTCTGCCCAACTGAAAAGCAGTAGTTAAATTTCAAGATTAATACATACCACTCAGGTCTCTGTGGCTTTTACATTTTCGAGCACATTTATAGTTATTATCTCATTTTACATAAGTAGAAATAAAAGAGTCAACCTATACCAGGCTTTTTCTTTTAGGTCACCAACCAGCTCCCAATTCATGACATAGAGACTTATTATTAGTTATAAATACTTGACCTGGCTGGTGGCATTTCTGGCTAGTACTTTTAACTTAAATTAACCTATTTCTCTTTATCTACCTTTTGCCTTGGGGCTTTTTACCTTTTCTTACTTCCTTATTGTCTCTATGCCTGGCTGGGTTCTGGCCCTGGGCTTCTCCCTCATTCCCTCCTCTTCCTTCTCTCGTTCCTCTCTTCTTTTTCTCCTTCTCAAGCCCACATTTCTCTTCCTATTTATTTTCTCTCCCTGCCAGCCCCACCTATCCTTTCTCCTGCCTAGCTATTGGCCATTGAACTCTTTATTAGACCAATCAGGTACCTTAGGTAGGCAAGATGAAATAGATGTAACATATCAATACATAATTAAACACACAAACTTAAAACATTAAAGCAACTCAGTGTAAACAAAAGTAACACACCTTAACACAGTTAAAGTAATATTCTGCAGCATGAACAAATGTAACACATCATTGCCTAGTTAAAGTACTATTCCACAACATGTACCTAAACCTGGTGGCTCAAGTCTGGAGTCTCAGCTTCTTGGGAAATAAAGCAGAAGGAACACAGGGCAGCCTGGGCTACAGAGGCAGTTCAAGGCCAAATTGGGATTTACTAAGACCCTGTCTCAAAAATAAAAATACAAAATGGTTCAAATGTTTCTCAGTGGTAGAAGGCTGGGCTAGCATGTACCAGGTATGGTATGGACCTCGAGGGCATGCGCGTGCACACACACACACACACACACACACACACACACACACACACACACTTTCTTCAATGACTTCTAGCCCACTTTTTATTACAGGCAATAAGCTTTATGTCTTTTTTAAACTAGAAATTCACACCATGTCCTCGATGATTAGTGCACAGCTCAGCTGCGGAGGCCCAGAGAGGCACTCTGCCACGAACACAGCTCTGCCTAGCACCCCTCTGAAGATCTCCCTGCTATCTTGTCTTTTACTTAGAGGTTTCAGTTGTTTTCAAATGTGTTTTCTGTTTAATTTGCTAGGAATGGAAACCTGTATTAGTCAGCTTTCATTACAATGACAAAAGACTTGAGAGAATCAACTTAAATGGACGGGATTTATTTTAGTTTCAGGTTTCAATTCGACACCACTTGGCCGCATGGCTCCGGGCCTGTGAAGGGGTGAACGGTATGGAGGCAAATGAGGGATAAAATGAAGTAGCCTCTTTCAGGCAGCTGGGAAGCAAAGACAGAGAGGAGGGTGCTGGGTCTTTATACCTTCTATGAAGGCACACCCCAAGACTTCCTTCCAATGAGTCATGCCTCATCAAGATATCACCCCCACACACACCAGTTTAGCACACCAGGGTGGCATCCAAGCCTTCATTACACAGGTCTTTGTGGGATGTTGAAATTCCCTCATGAAGGGAAGGGATGTCAATCACTGTTATTTTTGTTTGGGGTTGCTCCAACAATGTCTCATTAATACTTGTATTCAGAGAAGCATTCAAAGAAAACCAGAGACGCTCTGATAAACCAACTGTTAACAGAAGATCCTTGGTTGTCTCTGAAAGGCATCACCCACCATTTCCCCATCTTCCTGATGAGCTGAAAACATCCCCACTCCACCCCACGTCAAGGTACATTCACTTGTTTTTAATCTTCAGAACTAGGGGGTGTTACTTTACATGGCAATAGGATGAAGATCATCTCCTGTGGTTCATTCTGATGAAGCTAAGGGTTCGGGGAGGAGGCACACACCCTGGGTTATGCAGCTGGGTCCTAAGGGCTACTCATGAGAGAGACAGGGTTCTGAGACAGACGACAAGGAGGAAATGTATCTGGAGACAAGTCAAGGGACGCCAACCACTACCAAAAGCTCTTAGGACCAGAGTCTCCCGAATGGGCCCCAAAAGACACAGCCCAGCTGACACTTTGATTTCAACTCGAACTGATTTGTATTTTTATATTTGTATTACTTGGAGACAAAAGAGATTAAATATATTGTCCAAGTCACCCAGTTTGTAGTGATTGGTTACTGTCATAGGAAACCGATACATACAACTCTGGTCCTTACCTTTCTAGTAACATTCTTAACTTATTAGTGCTAAAGAGTTCATCCAGCATCCTTATTTCCAAGCCATGTGACCCTACAACCTCAACGAGAAGCAAACAGATAACACCACAATTGATGTCAGCTTAAGGCATTTGAAAGCAAAAGGTTCCTGAAGTCCTATAGGATTCTGTCATCCTTAACACATCAGGTTCCCAAAGGAAGACACTTGCCGAACCTCCCTAATCGTCATTGTTACAACAAGGAACACAGTGTATTTACGTAAAAGATGCAGAAAATGATCCTTAGAAAGGTAGTTTTTTGTCCAGAGGCACATGGGCCCATTTTCCATGTGTCTGACCCATTCTGCACACGTGCCACAGGATGGAATAGGGATATCTTATTGACAATGTCAAACTCAGCTACAATTATAATTACACGTATTTAGTGCATATTATGCCAGATTTCACTTTAATTGTGTTATATTCATTAACATTTTAGCCTCTGTAGCAACCCTACATGGATACCCTAAGGTGAATCCTGTGAATAGATAGGATGTCTGTGAAGATGCGCTGCTTCACATGACAGAAAGGACCATGCTTGAGCCAGGACCTAGAAATCAGGAAGATTACCATGGATGATCCAGATGAACCCCCTTCAAAGGTCTATTATATGAAGAGAGAAGGAAGGTCAAAGTGAGAAGATGTCATTAAGGAAGCCAACTATCAGAGTCAAGAAAACATGAGAACACTCTTCCTGGACCAGTGATAGAGGAGATGCCTCACAACAAGGAATGTAGAAGAGGCTGAGCAGGGCAAGGTCCCTCCAGGAGCTATAGAGGGAGTAGGGTCTTGCCTTTGGCTGTTCATGATAAAATCTATTTCAGCCTTCGGACCCCTAGACCTGAAGGGTAGGCAAGTCATGCTGTTTCTCTACTATGCTTGTAGTACTGTTGCGGCGGGGGTGTGAAACTGAAACCATCACGCTGTTTTATGAATGAAGCACACGGAGAGCTAAAATAGTATTCTAAAAACACAACACAGTCACTCATTGACAGCTCTAGGATTCAAAGCCAGGTGCCGCTCTCCAGAGGCCAGAGCTAGCCCCCTCTCTACCTGTTCCATCTGGGGGTCCTTCGTCCTCCTCATCTTGTACTCCAGTCCCTGGTTACTGGTACTCATTTTATGGGACTATTTAAATTATGTTGTTCATGATCTATATAAATAAACCAAAGCATATTTTCTGCAATGTGATTTCTAAACCCGTCTTCAGAACCGAATTCTCTTTTTCAGCCTCTCATATAAGAAATCAAAGCGGTTTTGTTTATATAAAGAGGGTGGTAAGAGAGCTGTCTAACCTGCTTGCTTCCCTACCTGTCCTCCCTTCCCAACCCAAGGACCCTAGTCAGAGGCCTCAGAAACATGCAAAACTTTCCCTCCATAAGAAGTACTTCTGAGTCTCTTTGCTACCAAACTAGCCAGGAGTCAGCCACGTAGACAGGTCCAGACACGCACAGTATGCTGCTGCATTACCTCCACAAGGTCAAATTTTCCTGCTTTTCCAACAGCGCTGATCAGATCAACTGGTTTCTTCACACTAGCATTATGTTAATGATATCGATGTTTTCAAGGACCCTGAAACACCTTACACTAGCAATCTCTCTCCAGAATGTCAGGAGGGAGGATGAGCTGATACCATCACTCCAAGTCTCGAAATGCCACAAGTTGACTCTATCAGGTTTCCTGGGTACTTTTCAAAATTAGGAGAGCTAATGAGTATTTGTTTCTGTGTGACCCCGCCAGCTACATTTCTGCCTTCCATTTGCAGATTTAAAACCAGAGAGAGAGAGAGAGAGACAGACAGACAGAGACGCAGAGACAGACAGAAACGAAAGGACTTTGATGTGGTCACATAGCTGCGATCTGACCAAAGTGCCTCTAAGAGGCATGTGCGCTTTTAAGGTTGGACGACGCATGTGCGCTTTTAAGGTTGGACGACGCATGTGCGCTTTTAAGGTTGGACGACGCATGTGCGCTTTTAAGGTTGGACGACGCATGTGCGCTTTTAAGGTTGGACACAAGGAGGTACACAAGTCCACTAGGAGGAGCATGTTTTAAAATCTAAACTTTCCTCGCCTCACTTGCCAAGTTAGTGAAGCACTTGAAGCTGTGCTTCCTCGTGTACTAAAAAGAAGATAACAGTCCCTATATATCGGCGGGCTGCGGGGATCACGAGCAGGTTGCTCATGCCAGGCTGCTGGAACAAAGAGAACCCATGTGTGCTTCCAGCCGAGATTGCTCGGAGAAACTGGAACTAGGAGACTTGCCTCAGCCTTCATGAACCCTTGGGTCTAGGCAGACTCGTATTCAGAGAAAGTTTAGAATGTTATCGAGGTAAGTTGTGAATGGAGACCAGGTATTTCTGAGATCACAGTGAGGAAGGTAAGTTGTACTTCTGAGATCAACTGGGGCCGCTCAGTCATTTACTGACACGGAATCATTTGAGACTTAGAACGTATCAGGTCATTTTAATCTTCCATCCTGAAATTATCGTCCTCAGATTCAGGCGCCTCCAGAGGAAGAGACCGCATGATTTCCTGTGATGATTGATTGAATGACGATCTTGGATAGATCCACAGTCATGAGCACAGGGCCTTCTGTTCTATATTTAATATATAGGAGCTAAGGACCTAACAGAAGACCAAACATGACGAGATTCTTCCACTGACCTGGTACGTCTCAAGACCGATGTGACATCTCAAAAGCAACAATAACAAATCCCTGCAGTTAGCAATGTCACCCATTGCTCACCATTTCTGCGCTTAGCGGGAATCAAGGTGAAGAAAATCCACAACCTTCTCCTACCCCAGATGGTACCTGTCTCCACAGGCCTTCTCCGGCTCCCACACTTCCCGTGCCTTTATCTACAGCCCTTTTATATGAGTCTGCTACTAGTTAATGGGACCTTTCAAGCAGTAGCATAGTGGCAATTACATTAGCATGCACTTCTATACATCTTTTAATCAGGCCGCGGCTCTGGGAACAGAAATGTCATTAGGAGAACCCCTAGCTGCCCCCACGCACGGACACCAGCACTGCTTCCCCTCAAATCGATTTCACTAAATTTAGAAAGAAAATACAAGGGCATTTTTTTTTTCCTGCTCATGAATCTCTGTTTTAAGCACACACCTTTTAACCTGTAAACAATGGGATAGGGAAAGGCCATGCATTAGGAAGATGACAGACCAGCAATGACATGACGGCCTCCATTAATAAGGCGGATTGATGGCCAGCAGCAGGGTGCTCCGGTCCTCCTTCCACGCTGCTCACATTCACAGGCTTGAGATGAGGAGTGTTGGTAATAGGCCTCATTTGCAGGGCGGTAGCAGGTTGTCCCACCTGAAGCATGACTGATGAGTCATTTATTTGAAGGGGAGAAAACGTAGTGCTCACAGCCAGCGAGCTGGGCCATCAAAGAATCAGGCTGATCCCCCCAAAGCAAACAGGCTGCATCCACTTTGCTTATTCTCCTCAAAGTCCTTCTATCAAAAGGAAGGAGAGGAGAAAAACAAATGCTTCTGTCTAAATCATGACTGCTGTCACAGGCTGAGTTTGGAATCATCTCCACTCTTCACCAAATCAGCAGAATCTGTCACTTCTAAACAAGTGGGCTGCACGCAAAAGTATAAAAGATGCTGGAGCATCAGCCAGGACCAGGGAATGGAAGTGCATATGAAGGAGTTCACAATTTATCCGAAAGCCAACAAAAGGCCACGGGAAAGAAAACCTTGGTGCATGGGCGTAGGGGAAAAATAGCTTTGCTGCGGTGATGGAGGGAGCAGATGAAAGAAGGGCTGTAGGGAGAAAGTCGGCAGTGAGATGTCCAGCTCTCCCCGAGGCAAACAACATCAGCAGGAGAGCTGTAAAGACCAAAGGTTTCAAACATTCTCACAGTGGAGGAGGCATCAGGGTGGTGGCTCCAGCTTTCAGCCTGGGCTTTTTGATAATGTGCATAGAGAATGCAGCAGGAGACCCACATGGGGCAAGAAAGGCAGCGAGTTCAGCCTTTCCAGATCAGCAGGAGTGAGAGACCTGGAATACCAGATGGCTTGGCTGCTAAAGGCGTTCGCCATTAAGACCAACACCTGAGTTTGATTCCGTACATGACAGAAGGACAGAGTGGACAGCAGAAAGAAAGTTGTGTTTGGTGGTCTCTTCTCCCCCCTCAAACATAGCAAATATATGTAAGTATGTGGCTATACTTCTATATTTATGTTTCAGAGGCAGGCAAACCTAGGATAGAGTTTAGTGCCCTTTGCTTTGGACACACACACACACACACACACACACACACACACACCCTGGTAGCCTAACTCCCTCTCTTGCATGTACTATGCACACATGCTCCTCTCCAAATCATGTATCTATGACTCTGAGAACCCTCTCTACTTTACAGTGCAGCAGCTATGGGCACATCCAACTCTTAACAACAGTATTAGTTTCTTATCCCAGTAATAATAAAATTCTGAGTGTTCCTGTTCACATGTATTCTCAGAATAAAGAAGAGAAAGAGGGGTTGGAGAGATGGTTCAGAGGTTGAGAGCATTGCCTGCTCTTCCAAAGGTCCTGAGTTCAATTCCCAGCAACCACATGGTGGCTCACAACCATCTGTAATGGGGTCTGGTGCCCTCTTCTGGCCTGCAGGCATACACACAGACAGAATATTGTATACATAATAAATAAATAAATCTTTATAAAAAGAAGAGAAAGGAATACTTGGCCTAAACTAGTTTTGGGAGCATATATAGTAAGGCAAAACTATTTCCTCTAGTTGCCTTTTAGGGTGAATGCCCGATTTTCTATTTTACCTCTATGCATATTTGGGCATGCATAGTAGGAATGAATAACCTAATCTAGCCTAGAAATCAAAGTAGAGAAACACCCAAACTATGCCCCTGGGAAACCAGACCTCCCCTTTTCTCAGACTCCACAAGAAGAAGCCCCTACAATGACCAGGGTCCTTGAGAATCTTCGCTCCCCTGACCCATAGTCAGTATTGACAGTGTATGCCTCTTGAATATATACCCACAGTCAGTATTGACAGTGTAGCCCCCTTGAATGTGTACTATGTATCTGCCTTGAATGTGTACTATGTATCCGCCTTGAATGTGTACTATGTATCTGCCTTGAATGTGTACTACGGATCTGCCTTGAATGTGTACTATGTATCCCTCTTGACTGTATACTATGTATCCCTCTTGAATGTGTGCCCTCAGTCCCTATAGAGAGTGTATCCCTCTTGACTGTGTACTAGGCCTAGCCACATAAAACTACCTTACTTCTTTTGAATATCTGGGAGAGCCCTTATTTTTGTTTCTTTGACTAAAAGGCCTAGAACCTGGAAACATCTGGCCCCAGACCTGGATGGAATATGTGTTACACTTCTATGCTGGTTAGAGCATGCCCCTCCCTTTTCTTTCAGACAGGTTTTTAATGTATCCCACCCTCAAACTCCTTAAGTAACTTAGGATGGCCGTGAGCTTCTGATCTCCCTGTGTCCCTCTCAGTGGTGCATGCTGGGATGCAGCATTTGCTGTTATGCCTGGTTTTATGCAGTACTAGAGCTCGAAGTCAGGGCTTCATGCTTATTAGGCGAGCACACAGCACCCATTCTAAAAACTTTTGAAATGCTCCAAATGGTTCTGGGTACAAAGGCTTATGGGTAATGGGTAAAAGAGTCCGCAGACGGCCAAGGCTGAGACATCAGCGTTGCACTAATGAGACAGGACTCTGCCTGCCTTGAGAGGACACAGAAGACACACAAGTCTGATTAGACCAGCATCCTGCCTGGGGCAGAGACCGGCATCCACTCAAGCACAAGAACAAATCAACTCAGACACAATAGAGCCAAGAAATTTGATTGGGAATGCTTGGGGTCAAGGAATGGGGTGAAGTGACAGCTGAGGACAGGACAAGGGTAGAGCCTCCCTGGATAAAGGGGATGGAGTGTCCTTTGATTTGGATTAATAAAAACAGGTGAGCAAGACAGGTGATTCTGATCTGGTAACAGTGAGGACTGGGCAAGTGAGCAAGTGCAAGAGGTTAGCCACAGAGAAGCTGCTGAAGAAAGCAGGATGACCAAAAGAAGCTTAGGGATCACAGAACTGCCAGGGTACAATACTGGGGTCAGAGGGAAGGGCCATCCCAAATGGATAAAGCCAATTTTAAACTTAGCAGAGAATGAGCATTTTAAAGGGCATGCCAGTGGAGGCAGAAGCAATCAATGCTTCAGTCAAACACACGGAGAGAGCTCTACTGCAGATCGGAATGGGTTATGGCGCACAGCAAAGAGGCACTCGGTGCCTCTTGCCACAATGAGAATTACTGTAATATGACTATTGCCGAGAAAGGAAATGACACTCATTTGGATTTAATCCTCAACAGACTCGTATCTAGGGTAACATTACAGAAAGAAGCTTAGAAGAAAGTAGAACTTCCATTTGCTGAAATACAGGAATCAGCCCATTTGCTGTTCCTGAGTAATGGACACTTGGGATTGTTGGCCAGGCAAAACTGTCAAACGAGTGGCCCTAATGGAGCTGTGAGGGGCAAGACTGTGAGTTGCACATAGACCCTGGGTTTTGCCTGGGTATGAGGTCAAAACCTGTCATAGAGTCAGTTCTGTGAGACGAAGATTTTCAAAGGGATTAATTCTTCAACTTAATTGCACGTAATACTCATTTTATTTTAAATATACAACTGCATCTACACAGTAATGCCTCGGTCTGTGAATATATGTATGAAAAGGAGATGAACAAGAAAGAAACACCTGAAGTGCTCAACTCAATTAACGGCCTGACTCAATAGTGGAGGAGAAATGAAGGGAGGTAGCCCCAGAAGGAACACGCAGGCTTCAGAGGATAAAGGAAGTCATAGCATGATGGGGTCTTGAGAGGATAGCGACCAAGGCCTGCAGAGGGCTTACACATGAGAGAGCACATCTCATCTGGCTAGATGACAGGAGCGGACAGAGCTCAGTTTCTGACCTGCATTTAGTCAATGTAAGGAACTCTCCACATCAAGGGCTTCAGATTAACAGAGAGCCAGCGGAGTCCCACCATCGTTCCTCTATCCCAATCTGCTCTCTCCTTTCTACGTTACAAACCATTTCTGTGTGGCCAAGAATGTCCATCAGCAGGTAACAAACGTAATCCAGAGGGCTGAAAAACTCACACAACTTAATCTATGACCGAAATGGCAAATTACTTTAATTTAGACATTTTTTATTTGCAGGTTTTGATCTTGCATGCTCTTTCCCATTCAAGTCCATAAATATCTCAGGTTGTAGATAACCCAGCACAGAGGTTAAAGGCCCCTCACCCTCTAGTGAAATGAAAATTTCTACCATCAAGACATTTAAAATAATAACAGCAGCAATGATAATAATAAAAGGCTGTTGATATTGATTGCCCACTAAAGCAAACATGAAGGACTCTCAATCTCTAAAGTCATTATTTCAAATAGAAAGGAATGAAGGTTATTCTTATTTAGGAGCAATAATTAGCTTCAAATTTGGGGTGGTGGCATTTATTACTAGTGAGAATGTGCAAGTGCAGCATCGAAGGTTAATCTGGAGGTGTACCCAAGGACTGATATGAGAGGTGGGGTTAATGAAAGAGCATTTGTCCTAGACAGGATCAGAGAAGGCACGTTGCCCTTAGCAATGGCAGGAAGGGCTGTACTGTTAATGAGCCATATGTAAAATTTTTCCTATCTGATTGGTTGACGTTTTTCTTGCCAGTAATGTTATTATTCACCTTGTAAAATGAATTCATCTCATACCAGGGCATAGCATTAATTTGGAGATGCCTAAAATTTCTTGAGCTGCTAAAGTTGGTTTAGAATGAAAGCTCCTGAGCTGGTACCAAAGAGCAGCCTGGCTGGAACAAGAGTCTTGAGCCTTGAATTAGACCCAGGGGTGGGGTGAGCAGGAGAAGAGGTTCAGGATCTCGGCACCCTCTTCTCCTTCACTCCCGAATGTGGAACAATGGTCTGTATTCTGTCAATTACATTTTAAATAAATGCTGATTGGCCAGTAGCCAGGCAGGAAGTATAGGCAGGACAATCAGACAGGAAGTAGAGGCGGGTCAGTGAGAACAGGTAATTCTGGGAATAAGGAAGTCCTAGTCTGCAGTACTGACCCAGCCACAGAAGAAGCAAGATGTGACTGCCTTGCCAAATAAGGTAAAGAGCCATGTGGCTAAAATAGACAAGAATAATAGGCTAATATAAGCTATAAGAGTTACTAAGAAGTCTGAGCTAATGGGTCAATCAGTTTATAACTAATATAGACCTTTGTGTGATTTCTTTGGGACTTAACGACTGTGGGAACCAGGCAGGACAGAAACCCCCGACAACACCTGAGAACATGAGACCTCAAACACAAACACCTACCCCATGTATTTCTGAAAAAACAAAACAAAAACCCATTCAGTCACAGTTTTCTTTTTTATGATATTAAAAAATATATTTAGCTTTAGTTGCCTCTCCCCTCACGCCCAACCCCCTTCCTGATGAACTGCCCCATTAAACCCTTTCATCCCTGGTATTACCTTTTCTACTTTCAAATCCCAAATCTCTATCACACCCCCAAAGTCTTTGTTTCCCTCTCTTGGGCTCCCTTCTGGTTCCTTGGCCCCATATGCAATCGTCCCGGAATTAATAAATATAAGTAACATTTAGAAACTATGCTCCACCTCTGAGAAAGGTCATTCAGCATTTGTTTTTCTGAGCCTGGGCCACCTCAGTATAATCCATTCGACTTCTCTTCATTTCCCTGTAAATTTTACAATGACTTTTTTGTTGTTGTTTTGTTTTGAGACAGGGTCTCTATGTAGCTCCGGCTTTCCTCCACCTTGTAAGTAAGCACAGCAAGAAACCAGTGAACACAGCCAATCTAATCACAGTTTTCTTTAAACAAAAGAAAAAGCATGGATAAAATATAGAAGATATACTTTTCAAAATTAAAAAAAAGCTTCCATGTGAAGTCCAGGACACTAATTACAATTAGAATTTCATACAAGAGTTATTGGTTTAATATAAGCGACTCCCGAACACTGGTTAGCATTCTTGAAACTCAAAATTTTACCGTGCATCTGTATTTATAACTGTAAACTGTGGTGGAGAAGAGTCCTCAGGAATATAAAAGAAATCCTCCAGGAGGGGCGGGAAGCCAAAAGGAATGAAAACTGTCAGTTAAAGAGCTGGCTCACAATGGATGCTTCCTGTGTGGTGTAGAAGTCTAGTGGTGATTGCTCCCTAAGACAGACTGATTATGCTTCTCCTCTCCCTCCTTTCTTTTCTTGTCCCTCTGCTTGCCCATGCTGGGAGTGTGTGCTCTAGTGTCAGTGAGCACACTGCTGATATATATAAAGAAACAGTTCTGTAACAAGACATGTCATCATAGTTCAGAAGACGAATTCCGTGTGAGGCCATTTACACAAGAGGTTCAGATCAAGGAAACTCACAGACAGAAATCAGAGGAACTGGGAAGGGAGACAGGGATGTGGGGTTGTTTAATGAGGGGTGAGCTTCCATTATATGAAAAGAGCTGAACAGATTAGGTGCTGAATAGCAGAACATTTTAAGATGGTTAAGATGGCAGTTTTTTTAACAGTTAAAAAGGAAGAAAGATGTAACATAAGCAAAAGTGTCAAGGGATAAACCCAGGGTCACCCCACTATATATACTTCCTGACCTTAATGTCTGGGCTCTGTTTTTCTTGTTTTAAATCATTCTATAAGTTTAGCCATTCCAACAAAATTCTGATTCCATAGGACAGGGGACTAGGTTGTGTGATTTGAGCTCATGATATACTTACGAAAAATCTTCAGTAGCTGGCTGAATTGAAATTAACATAATACTATTTGGTTAATCTTCTTGGAGGCCTCAAACATTAAAACCCTCTGTTCTCACTGAGTCTAATCAGTAGGCTGGAATGACTCTTTGTTCTGCAGGAGAATCCACTTTAGATGACAGGAAAGTCTGAACAAGAGGGACTCTCTTAAGCTCTGTTAATGAGGTACCCAGAGGAATACTGACACTTGATTGGGCCCTAACAGTTCTGCTAGAGCCAGTGGCTTGGGAAGTCAGCTGAATGGAGCCTGCTCATGCTTACTCTCACCCTCTACCTTGTTAGCTGGTGAGCTTCTCTTAAAACTTGACTCTTCATCAAGAAAATATACAGCACCCTCGGCCAATGGATGCTGCCTCACTTAGGGTTTCTATTGCTTTGAAGATACACCATGACCACAGCAAGTCCTGTAAAGGAAAACATTTATTTGTGGCCAGCTTACAGTTTAGAGGGTTAGTCCACTATTGTCATGGTGGGAAGCACGGCGGCATGCAGGCAGACATGTTGCTGAGGTGGCAGCTGAGAGTTTTATGTCTGGATCTACAGGCAGCAAGGGAGACTGCCACAGGAAGCCTAGCATGAGCATGTAAGACCTCAATGCCCGCCCCACAGTAACACATTTCCTGAATCAAGGCCATGCCTACCCCAACAAAGCCACACCTCCTAATAGTGCCACTCCCCTTGTATGTCATTTTCTTTCAAATTACCACACATGTCAAGTCTGTTCGCTACTCATCTCACCTGAAGGAAAAGCTTCGCCTGCCCCCCTGTGAGAAATATTTCCTATGAAGGGCCTTCAGAGGCATCTTCTCTCTGGTGATTAAATTATTTAGATACGATATTGCCAACAGATCAGCGGGTGACCATCATTGGAAAAACAATTTGTCTTACTGGTGATGGGTATGTTTATTACCTTGGCCATGGTGCTGGTATCACAAGTATATGTACACATCCGAATTCACTCCCTTGTATAAATAAACAGGCACTTTTCGTAGATCAGGGTTTATTCCCATGGTAACCAAGAGGGGGGCTCTGTTTCACGAGATAGGACCACGTGAAGAATCTCTAGACTCCTTCAGAAGGTAGTAGAGGAAAGAACCCACTAGGCAAGATCCAAGAACCATGAGCTATGCTTTCCACAGGAAGGAATGAAGGAGGCTTAGGACTGGCTACTTTGAATGACCCCATAAATTTGGGGCCTTTTGTGCTATTTTCCTGTCATTATTGGGTAGTTATGGGGTAGGTAGATAGTGGTCCACACTGGAAGACCAAGAGGGAGAAGGATGGCAGTGTGACTGTCATCAGCTACGCCCAAAAGGGACTGAGCTGCTCTATCCAAGGATACAAACTTAGGTCAAGATAATATTTTAAGAACGATGGTCCCTACTCCAGTTTGGTTGGTGATGTCTGCTGCCTCCCCAAGGTCCACCAGCAGCCACTCCCTCTGCCTCCAACACAGTGCTTCTCAACCTTCCTAACACTGGGACCCTTTACTATAGTTTCTTGTTCTTCAGTGACCCCGACCATACAATTGCTTCATCGCTACTTTATAACTGTAATTTTGCTACAGTTATAAGTCATAATGTAAATATCTGATGTGCAGGATTTCTGGTATTTCATCCTCAAAGGGGCTGAGACCCACAGGTTGAGAACTGCTGATCTAATGCCTTGACCCACATCTGAAACCCATTGGGGAGTTCCTGTTTCCTTAACAGAGAGATAATAAAGTCTCCAAACCTGCTCTAGAAAACCCTGAATAACCTAGCTCATTACTACTCAACCAGTACTGTTCCTTACTTCCTCATTCCACATGCCTTAGATCTTCACACACACACGTGCACATGCATACATATTAATAACATAGATGATAGAGAGATAGTGGATGGATAGAATTTTTTTTTTCTTTTTGAGATAAAGTCTCACAGATCCACCTCTGTCTCTGCTTCCTGAGTGCAGGGATTGAAGGCACAAACCACCACAGTTAGGATTCCTTTTTGTTTTTTCCTTTCAGGAAGAGGTGCTTCCTATGAAGAAAACAGCAGTTATAAGACCCCTCATGAGCATCTGGCAGCAGTCTGTCACATGATTTAATTTATCTGGCAAAGTATAGAATACTACTTGCTTTACTTAATGTTGCTATCCATTAAAATACTTATCTGCATCGTTGTGAAGGCTGACATAAAGTAGTTGAATTTATTTCAATTTATTGACAACTTAATTTGATTATTGAGCCTTGTAATGAAAATGTTTTATTAATAAACTGTGTTCCCAGAGCTAAAGCCACACAGCCCTGTTTTGCTTTAGAGTATGCCGTTTGCTGGCACATGCAACAGACCCATTCACCCCTGCAAACTCTCACTGACGGCATGCTAAAGGACCAGCATCGAGATGAAATTAAACTATGACATTTAAATTCCAGAAATAGAATAGTAATACATTTTAATGCCTTTTTTTGATGAATTATCATTGTTTTAGAGTCATCTATTTAACAGGCAGCAAAGGGAGTTTACTTGAACTCAGATTTACTACAATTTTTACTCATTAACCTGGAAATTTTGATTTATGTCACTAGAAGGAAAAACAGCCATAAGTGATATGAATTGCACCACATATGACTTTCAAAAGCCAGTATGCCAGCGTCATATTAAATCAATATTAATGAGGCCTCGTGCAAAGACACATGAAGCCACGTTGAAAACAAAGTTCTTTTATAAACCACGAATCCACCATTGCAGCCAGCCAGAGATTCAGCGGCTGGGTAGGCACTGGCAGACTGTGCCCTGGCCGCCGGGCGTAGACAGTGAGCAGCGAGGGCAGAAAGTGGCACAGTCTGTAGGCATTCGCAGTACAGGGGATAAACAAGCCTCCAGTGATTTCCCCGCAGCGAGGCAGTGTCCACAGAAGTGTAAGGAGGTATCATGATGACACATGAGGGAAAATTAATCAGAAGCGAAGGGTCACAGGGGTCTTTCTGGATGAAATATCATCTGATCAGAGCAAAGAATTAACCAAACAACTTCACTCCATTTCAGTGTAGCTAGCCAAACCTTTGAAGTTTAAATAAACAATCTTATCAACAATTTTCCATTGGCATGTTGGATACATCCAGCTGGTACTCCATCTTCACTATCAACCACCTCTGAAATTAAAACCTAGAGGGCAGAGCCCCAGGATTCCAGCCTCATTGCATCAATTCCCACCCTTCGTGCTGAGGAAGCTGTATCGCCTTTCTCAGTTCCAAGTCTACACCAGCGGATTTCGCTGGACAAACCATCCCCACAAACAGCTTCACACTTTCAGCTTCTGGATCTTCCTAACCCATCCTATCCATGGCTTTCACATGCCTCGTTTCTCTCAAATTCAATCCATTCTGTGAATTCGTCTTGGCTTAGTTACTATTCTATTGCTTTGATGAAACACATGCGCAAGTCACCCTACACAAGAAAGGATTTCATATGGGGGCTCACAGTTGTGGAGGGTTGTAGAGGGTTGGCGTTCATGACCATCATGGTGGGGAGCATGGCACCAGGCAGGCAAGCCTATCGCTGGAGCAGGAGAGGAGAGCTCATATCTGATCCACAAGCACAAGGCAGAGAGAGCTAACGGGAAATAGGGTAGGCTTCTGAAACCAAGAATCAGTGACACATCTCCTTCAGCAATGCCACAGCCCCTAATTCTTCCCAAACAGTTCTACCAACTGGGATTCAAGCGCTATTCTAGTTATTGGAGCCAACACAAACCTGACACTGAGCAATGCTGCATCCAGAAACAAACTCTTAAGACCCAGACCACATACAGAGAAATTCAAAATCCACCTTTAAAATACATTCATTTCCAAATAAGTCTCTGACAACATGTTAATATATAGAACAGCTAAATATACCTATAGAATATACTTGCCTAATATAAACATTCCTATTATACATAGATGATATGCTCTTCTTATTAATAAGACATAAATGTAACTTCTCTTCTGATAATGATATCTTCTTCTTTGGGCTTATTTAATGTGCAGTTCTTCTTCCTTGCATATTTAACAGGTTTGAGTCTTGATTTACTTAGCAATTACTAACATAGGGAAGATGGCCAGCCTGATACCTGAGAAGTGCCATGGATTTGCTTATTTGTTCTGCTCACTGCATTGTGAGGCGAGTCCCTCAGACAACAAGCTCTGCATCAGTGTCCCCTCCCCGCCCCTGCCCTCCCCTCCTTTCTCCATTTCAATGGCTTCTCTTTCTCTTAAGAATGAAGGGCAAGCTGAAACCCAGGGAGATTCGGGAAGAGAGTCCATGAGATAAATTAGTCACAGGCATTAGCTTTTCCCTTTAAAGGGCTTCAGTGCTGAAAGAACAACTCCCTCGTAAGTTCTTCAGTGCCTACACAGACATCTGGAAGGAGAAACAGGATGCTGTCCGCTAAAAGCAGGAACGTCACTAAGTGCTTAACGAAAGGCCAGTGCAGGGAAGCGAGTGTTTTCATGAAAGCAGCTGACATCCCGATCTCAGCAGCCCCAAGCCAAATGGATGATTGTTATAATTACACTTGATATTTTGGGGAGTTTGTATACAGTAGACAACTAACCAAGTCATCACTGTGCAAGCCTCATGCCTGATCCGTGACGCTTTAACATTGAGGACTTTCAGGAAAGTGAAGATAATGTCATAGAAATTACAAGATGATGCGTGAACCAGGGCAGGAGCCATTTATTGACCTGAGATTGGCCGGCTTCTCTTAGACTTCTTCATGTATGAAATGGGCTGATGTAAAAAGTCTCCCATTCTGTTCTAGAGTCAAAATTTCTCAAGACAAAAGGTTCATAACACACCCTTATCTCTGACAGCTTATAGCTCATGGGGTCTTGGGTTCTGCCTTCTCCATCTCTGAAATACTGTTCCTTTCTATGAATTTTCTTTCTTACTGTAAACTTCCTCTGTTGTTCATTGCATTGACAATATATAAATACATGGAACAACTTTTTCAAACAAAAATTTCAATCGTAATTTGCTTATTTGAAGTTTCAATAAAACTATCTAGGAACTACTCAGAAATACTGGGTCATGGGAATCATATTTCCTATTAGCTATACCCAAGATATTACCCCAAGGGAAATTCATCACCTTTACAAAAGTATGTATGATAGGCTTAAATCAGGAAAAAGGCTGAGGTTTGCCTGGGGTACCTAGTTACCCCTCTCAAAATGTTAAACCTGGATTAGTGAGCTGGTTCCATGATAAAGGCACTTGTGTAAGCCCAGGGACCTCAGTCCAACTTCAATCCCAAAACGGAAGGAGAGAGTCAACTCTATGAAGTTGTCCTCCTGCCTCCACATGTACACTGTGGTATGGACAACTACTCATACACATTTTACACACACACACACACACACACACACACACACACAAACGTTAAAATTTTTAAATCTGATGATAATGAAATAAAATGCCATTTACAACAAACTATATTAGAGAATAATCTCTTAATATGCTAATGTTTAGGTGACCTTATAAACTACTCCAAATAAGAACAAAAATGATGATACACACAATATATGTGTGACATATATGATATTACATCCTCAAAAGATACTGAATTACTTTGAGGCAGTATAAATTAATATAAGTTGGATAGATGTATATTTTGATAAATTGAACTTATTTTTCAAATGCCAATTAAATAGAGATATCAACTCTAATTATTTTGAAACATTTACTTGTTGCATTATTAATGAGAAATCTGGGCCAATTCCCATGAATTTCTCCTAATGCCCAAAGTTATAAAATGATTCCATTTATAATTCAAAGCCTGGAGTCACTGCAAGTAAAACAGTTTACTGTTAAATATTGCAAATCATTAGTACTATCAGTATATTTGCCTTGGGAGAGCAGACTCACAACCTAACACGGGCTGATCTCCATCTACTGCCAGTGTAAACGTGAGAAAACAGGCCACGCCAGACTAACACGCCTTAACCCTCTCAGGCACCGCCTCTGGTCACAGCTTCCGTAGACAGCAGGGAACGTGAGGGACACCAGGATGCCCTCAACTTAGAGTTCACGTCTCATGAACTAAGTGTGCGTGTGTGTGGTGGCAGGGTGGAAGGCTGTGACTAGGCGAGTCCCAAGCCAGCACAAGAGGATTCTTCACGTGAAGGACAGGAAAAGGAGGTTTGGGATCTCTTGGTTGCCGAGGAGCTTGGGGATTCTGAAGATGCTCCAAGTTCCGTAAACATCTTTGAGTCTTTCTCACGTTGGGCACGATTTTCCCCCTTTGTTCCTACCTGTCAGCTGCAAGTGACACATCTAATATTGGGCTTTGTTCCTGGAACGAATGTAAAAGTCATCCCCCAAATGAATTACAGAGCGCCTGACAGTGCAAACTGTTTGACTGAACTTCATTTTTGAAATTTATCAGGTTTTCTCCTCCTTACATAATCAAAAGCTCAAGTGGGCTGACAGGATGAATTTAATAACTCTGCTTTTAAGTAATAATTAAAGCTGCTACACACAAGTTTTATGTCTTTGCAAATGTCAACTCCATTTCAAAGAATCCGTGCTTCCCTCAACAGCTCCAACAACGCATTCACGGAAAGATGAAATATTTAACGATCTTTTTCTCACTTCTACAAATCACCAACCCAAGGTAAACCCTCAAGTGAACTATACACCTCCTATTAACTCTTAAACCAACAATCACTAACATGTCTGGTCATAACAAAAAAAATTAACAAATTAATGTGTAAAGACCTTGTCACCAGGAGAGGGCTGCAGCCAATTTACTTATCTGATGTTCAATTGTATAGGATAGAATTTAACAACCATGAATAGAACTGCTTCTTGTCAACGAATGTTTAGACTTACACACAATGATCTTTAAAAAAATAGGCACTAAAATGTAGGTTATTTTCTCAGTCATAAAATTATTTAAAACACTGTCTCTATTAGGATGCATAAAGAATGATAAATCATTTTACTCTCTTTGTGTTGACAGGCAAAAGATGGAAAACTAAGCCAGAGAGAATCCATGTATGGATAATTTATTGTGCATTTGTTCTATGTCTGTAACCCTGCTGCAGAGGTGCACACCATATTCCCAGCCCACAGGTGAGAAAACTGGAACTCAGTAAGAGAATGCACAGGTACTCCATGGAGTTTGTGAATGTCGGACTTGAGGCTCATGAATCCAAGCCAGTTGATTCATGTCTCCTTTGCTTCAGAAGTGTAAAACATAATTAATACTATATTTGCATTCATAGGTCAAAGCAGTTACAAGAAATTAGAGAAAGCTGTCATTTCCGCATGTTCCTAATTGGAAGATGTCATGTAGATTATCCCGTCATTCTCAGAGCAAAAAGAAAAGGCAGTTTTCCTCATTGCTCTCCAATGTTAATAACCAACCAGAAATATATGAAGAACAGTATGCTGGAGGCATGAACAAAATGACCCAAAACTTGCTATAGCCTCATTCCTCAGAGTGGGTTTTGGGGCAAACTAGTTTCACGAGCTACCCATTGTCCCAGTAAGTGTGTGAATCGCTAAATATTTTATTATCTTCATGTAGGTTCCTAATACCATCTAGCAGACAAAAGATTTGACATCTTGTGAGTTATTTAAAATCACTTCTTTTTTTCCCCAAATAATAAAAGGCACAAAAGCAAACAAAATAGAAATTCAGTGATAAAGTGTTAGGAAACTTTACAGTTTTAAAAATCAATTCCAATAGAATAAATCAAAAGTTAGACTAAAAGATGGATTTTAATGTGATTTTCACTCAATGGTATAAATGAAAATCATTCTCAGGTTAAAAACCATAAAGGCCACAGGTGTTTTCCTGGTCAGCGGCAGCCAGGATTTGAAAGGAATGTTTAAATCATGATGCATTTGTCTCCCAAGTTGTCTGAAATATCGTGTTCAGAAGCACCGTGGGGGTTCACGGCTAGTTTTGGACAGAAATAGCGCAGGACTGATGTGAATATCTGACATAGGTACAGAAATGAACAGTGAAGTTCTGTATGCCTTGGCTTTCCATCCAAGAACTAGACAATAAAGGTTTACTAGTAAACACAACATGGCTCCTGACTTAAAGGAGTTCATTTGGCCCTGAGCTGGGCATGGGACATATTGTCATGTAAATTCAACACAGAGCAATACGAGAACAGGCGCCCATCACAGAGAGCAGAAGAGCAGACATCAGCTGGTGAAGACCTGAGACTTGATCTGGTCCTAAAGGATAAGTTTAAGTCCCTGGAGTACGCAGAGCATGCTAGGATCAGCGGTTCCCTTAGGGAGAAGGGACATCAGTGTGGGAGACAGGTGAATTCATTCATGCGGCTCTGTTTGGAAACACTCTCGGGAGAGGGGTGGGCCATGCTGTTTTTTGAGATTCAGTGTGTTAAAGGATGGGTGTTCCGTGAAGTCAAATGATGCAGTTAGTAGGGGACTGCTGTACAGAGGACAGCAGTGTGGCTCCAGTTTTCAAAATAGTCCCTGTGTTCTTAACTAAACAAGCCCGGAAAACTCTATGATGCCCTGAACTCTCTGCTCCATTTCATCCCCGTTGTGTTTCCTAACTCTGACACACCTGTCTAAGACATTAAGATGGAAATGAACTTACTATATGAATTCTCCAAAACTGTTCTTTAAAATACTAGCTACTCAGACTGACTTGGGTTTTCCTGGCTTTATTTGTTGGTGGTGAGGGGTTGGGGAAGGATCTCATGAAGACTGTAGCTACTAAAGCTGCCCCCTAATGGAAATACTGGCTTTCTGTGTTTACTGTTCTTCTGGCAATCATCTCGTTCTCCAATGGGGAAATATGAGTATAAAATGAAATGGTCAGAGGTTCATTCCTGAAAGTGCTTCAAGGCTAAGCACAAGCCATGGAACCTCTATTTCCACCTCTCTTTCTTTTTATATAAAGAAAACTCTGTGCTCTACAAAGGAGTATGATTAATCCAAAGGATTAAGAATAAAAGATGAGTCTGTGGTCTTAGGGGTTGAGTATGAGGGATGTTTGTACTGGAATGGAGGAAACTAGAAAAAAAAGAGATCCACTGGCTTTGAAATTTGCATGTCTCCTTTGCTGCTGACAATAGGAAAGTTTTTTTTTGTTAAGGTTCAACTATTTAAAACTGAGATGACCCTATGTTAATGAGTTATGCCCGTGTCCGTTTTCCATGGGTACATGATCATCCACTAGAGCCGTCTTCCCTGAAGACTAACTTTCCAGCCAGCAGCCTTCAGGAGCCAGCACTGACTGCCAGAAGTGGGGTTTTAAAAGCTCCTCTCCCATCTATGCTGGAACTTTCACTGGAAGGAAAGCCACTTTTAAAATATTCTAGAACACTAAGCACATCAAACTGCCTGGAAAAGCAAAACAAAGTTTCAAAGACTAAATATTCCCAGCACTATTCTGAAAAAAATACCAAGCTATGCCGTGCCTGACGCACAGGTAATTAATCATTATTCCACTGGTGCAGGACCCTTCACTCCCACCGGAAGCATGCTCATTTCTGGCCACTGTGCACATCTCTGATTCTGAGTCACTTATCCAAACTGTAATGCTCGGTCTGTAATGCTTCCAGACACCGCACACTCTGTGAACTATAAACAACAATACAATAGGAACAAAACCTCAGAAAACACTTTCCTTGGAGGAATAAAGGGCTGCATCAGCATTTCTGAGGACAGATCATGGGGGAGCCCCAGCTTCTTGGAGGCCACATATGACAAGCTTAGGCTCAGAAGGCAGACACAGGTGTGTTGAAGAATGACATCATCCCTTATGGTGATGTAAATGAGTGTGTAGGGCTTTGTCTTTGTCTTCTGGGTGGTTTTGCACAATGCATCCGAGCACACATGCCCTTGAGTATGACCCCTCTGTCTGCACCTGCCTTGCTGAATCTATGCTGCTCTCCCCACCCCCCGCCTCTAAGCATCCTGACAGGTGGTATTCTCATTTTTATATCTTTGTAACCCAAGACATAGGTGGGCACACTGCTCTCAAAACCTGCTTGAAATTGGAGAAGGAAAGCTGATTTCTGACTACTGATCCTTAGGTCCATATGTGCATTAATCACACGAGAATCTTACTTGTGGGAAGAACAGCGTGAGCCTATTCCACCTTGTCTGAATGTCAGAGAGTTTGGGTTTATTTTTTGTTCTTTCAAAGTTATTGCCAACAAGTGTGGCTATAAAGCCTGGTGTTTGGGGCATTAAGACAGCCTATAGAGGAAGTTCCCTTCCACTCTGACTAAAGGTCAGGGAATTCATGCATACTTCTGCTCCTTCTTTTGAAATGGGAGGTTTGGCTTAGGGAGTGGCTGCCAGCAGGAAACTTGATCTAGGGTGTTTTCACTGCCCCAGACACAAGATGCTTTTCTCAGGAATTAATGGCTTAATGTCTCACGTATGGGAGCAAGTAACTGTTCGGGTTGTCCTCTGTATCATGTTGAAGCAGTCTGGTGCCTTCTTCCCCCTTTTGTATCGGGATAGAAAAGTGGATGGGAAATTAAACAGAAGCAAACTCAGAACTCGGATATTTAGCATTTAATATTCACTGAGTTGCCCTCCCGGTACTGCCTTGTTCTTGTTCTTGTTTTTGTTTTTTTTAAATCTGTCCTGATAAGTCGAGTCTGGGGTGGGTCTCAAGACACTGAACTTTGGCAAAGTATTGGGGAACCCATGCTGCTAGACCCAGACACCGAGTGCCATTGCAATATCACATAAAGTGGCATTGGTGAGTGGTTTGGCTGTTTTGGGGTTACTTTATACAGTGCCCACCCATGCTCTTTCCTCAGAATAAACATACAGGGCAAGGGTGCTCATGAGGAAACTCATGTGGAGATGTTTTGCTAATATGTTTTGTGTTATTAGGATGGGCTATTAAGTGAGCTCTACCACTAATAGGCACAAAAATCAAAAGGCCCTTAAGGAGCCATCATCACCCTGCTATACTTGTAGGATGGTAATGATACATAATGACATTCTGGCATATCATACAGATGGATAAACCACCAAGAGAAAGGCTTCATGTCTCCAAAAGAAGCATCAATTTCTCCATTGTAATATTAGCCGTTCATTAACACGCATAACAGAATTAGCAAATCAGAACAAAATAATAACACAGAGATACAAAAATGCCATAATGAAACCCATTCATTTGTAGGCTAACTTTAAAAATTAATTAAAAAAAAATGTACATGCAAGAAATACACCCAGCCCTGGTTCCAAAAGGAATCTGCCATCTGGTGACCCTGCACCGCCATCTGCTGGCCAGCTGCTGATGTGCAGAGGAAACCACTAGATGCCCTCTGGGAAATATAATATGAAAATTTCTGCAGCTTTTCAGATTTTTCACAAACTAAGGCTTGAGAGTAGTAAAATGGATTGTTTGAAAAAAAAGGGAAATTTTTATGGCCTGCATTCCCTTTTGCCTAAGAAAGTAGAATCGTTTTCCACAGATAAGCACTTTGGCTCAGGACTCAAGGCTGAGGTCCCACAAGACAAGAAAGAACAAAGAGCTGTTTCTGCTTCAAAAAAGAAAATATTCTGTGGGTGACGCGAGCTTTCACGTGTCTTTATTAATAAAATATCGGTGCATTCTATTTTACAGAAAACCTACACAAACTACTGAACCAACCAATAAACAAACAGAATGTGCAAATACCTCATCCTGTTCGTTTGTAAACATAAATTCCTTTTGAATCACAAAACTGGTCAAAATTCTTCATCCCAGGTAACAAGAAGAGTAAATGGGAGAGAAACCGGTATATATAAGTCCTCCTCGCGGGTGTCGCCAAACAAAGCCACTGGGGTACCCTGGCCATGGCGAGACTCTGAAATGATTCACTGATCTCCCGAAACACCACTTCATCCAGTTCCACGCGTGATGCCTTTAGGTCTTAAACAGCCTTCAGTTTCTAGGGAAGTTAAGCAGATGTGTGCCTTAGCAACAATTGGGACTTGGAAGTGAGGGAAGAGAAGTCACCAAGGCCTTCCCAGCCGCTTGCCATGGAAGACCCCAGGGCCTCACCAGCATTCCCCGCAATGGCTGCCGAGCGGCTGAGCAGAGACATCCTGAGATCCAGGAGTGGAAAGCAGGAAGAACACACGGATCAATAATGTATCTTATAGGTACTTTAGAGGGGCATTAAGTGCATTGCCATGGGCGGCAGCATCCTAATGGTGAGGGGGGAAAAAGACCCTGGGACTTCCAGAGTCTGAAAACACCTTAAGCACTTCCTTGTAGGGATTCCATCTTGGGGGCCAATTTCATAATTAATTTAAACAGCTTTCTGGGGTGTATTAATTATGTAAGCTATAGTGGCTTACTCCGAAAGGAGCAAAGGGCTCCCACACTTTCATGAGTGGGAATAAGTATGGGACACCAAAGTGACAGGACAGCTGCACAGAACGAAATGGCAGCTGAGCAAGGGGGAGGGGAAGAGGGCAGAGGAGGCCCTTGGCTTTGTGGGATCTCTCAGTGGCCTGGGAAAAATGACGTTTGTCTCCAACAGTCAAGTCCCCTCCCTCTCTAGGCCTTGCCCTCCCGGGAAAGGGAAGTTTCTCTTTTTAAAAATTCCAAGAGCTGAGGGAGTCTGAAGCTTTACCTGTGGTGAAGGAGATTGTACAATCCAGATGGCATTTCTAGGACTGGAGAGAGCAGTGTGGCCTTGCCCTTCTGCATCCTGCGGACAGTGGTTCTCAACCTTCCTAATGCCTTTAATACAGCCGCCCATGTTTTAGTGACCCCAACCATAAAATTATTTTTGTTGCTACTTCATGACTATAATTTTGCTACTGTTATGAATCATAATGTAAGTAAGTATACGTATTCTCTGAAGGTCTTGGGTGACCCCTGTGAAAAGGTCTTTTGGTCCCAGGGGTCACGACCCACAGGGGGAGAAGCACCGCCCTAATCGACCGAAGGTGCTGCAGTTTCACAAGAACTCAAGCAGAAGTTTCTGAGCTAATTTTTACAACACATTAATGCTGAAGATTAAAATGCAGAATGGAGTGGCGAGACAGAAATGCCTCATGGGAAGAAGCGGGTGAGTGTGGCTGGACAAGGGTGCTGGGTGGGAAGAGTCTACCTGAGCAGGTCTGGGAAAAGGGGGTGATTTTATTCTATTTGCTCAAACCCCAAACCAAACTATGGTCCTACCCACTTGAGCCAAAACACTGCAGCTGACTTTATTCTTCTCATTAATTTTCTAACAAAATTAAGTTGGTGTTTTTTTAATTTCCTTCTCGTTTTTGAGACTTCCATGCCTATCACCCACTCCCAAGTGCATTCACTAAACAAATATTTATGAAAATTGATTATAAATCATATACCATTCCGCGTGCTAATATCAGAGTTGAAAATAATCAAGTCCCTGTTCTGGCAAGTTGATTTCTAGAAAGGTGAGACAACCAATCAGTAAATATCACAAATTAATAATTTATAAGAAGGGAAAAAAAGTAAGGATAAGGGGGTAAAGTTGGTGTGTATCTAAGTCGTCAGGGCAACCATTGTTGATGAGATGACACCTGACAGCAGCGGGAGGAAGCAGTGACCCCGAGGACCGCATGCCTGGCGGGAATGCAGATGAAAAGGCAGCTGCACAGGAGGAGCATGAGGGGTACCTAAGGGGCCACGTACAGCAGCAGCAGGAAGAGGATGCTAAGTACGGAAGCCTGAAGATGGGCAGGGAGGGTGGCAAATGTCTGTTCTCTGCTCCCCTCTGTAGAGACACAACCTTTTCCTTCCCTTCTGACACTGGATAAATTCTCATCCATTTACAGAACCACCCCGCAGTTGTTAGAGACAGCAGGCACCTCCTGCAATACCAGCCTGGTTCCCTTATATCGCCAACCCAATCCCAGAATAGGCATATGCTGCTGTGTGTGTGTGTGTGTGTGTGTGTGTGGTGTGTTCAAGCACGCACACATGCACAAACCATCTCTGCAGTCTATAAACTCCTACACACCAGATACTGCTTTCCAAATCATTACACTTACTATGTTCACCTGATCATAAATGCTTTTGAACACCACCAACAATGATCAGTTTTCAGTCACATGAACTGACTTCATACAGTGATTTCTCAAGGGCCATTTTCAGTGTTTTGGAACGTGCCAGTCTTTATCAAGTTCCTTGTTACTCTGTATAAAGTACATAAAATTATTTCTGCTTCAAAAACTTTGGTAGTTCTAATCTTTGATCAACTGTACATCCCTTCACATACTCAGTTTGTTTGCTGGAACTGTTACTGTCCTATAGCGATGGAGATCTCTTTCCTAACAAAATTGACTGCAATGCAATTTGACCTAGAGTGCAAAAAATTTAAATGCTCCCTTAAAAAGTTAGTGGCCAGGAAACTGTATTATGAGTAGCTATCCCAGACCTACAGTTAATTTTCCAATTAAAAGTAATGATCTGCTGTGTTCAATGAGTAAGAGAATAATTAAACATCTGGATTAGGAAACTAAACGTTACAGACCCAACAGCCAGTTGCAAATTTGGCCTTCACTGTCTTACCTCCAAGATGCATGTAGGAAGTCGGGTGCTCCTAGCCCAGTATGAAAAGCTTACATTGCTCCTAACTCTGTTTTCAGGATACATTCTGGAATGTTTATAGCTTCACACTGAATTGAGATTTATTTAAACAAAATTTCTGATAAGAGAAGAAACAGTTTCCAACAATAAAATACTATTCTTTTTCTCAAATTTTAACTTTCTCCTTTATAAGGAAAAACAAAGTATCATTAAAGTAGGAAGATAATAAGATGGACTTTGGAGATCAGCTAAATCTTGCTCTAAATTTTTATAGACATAAAGGCGTTTTTCTGCAGACCTACAGCCTTAATCTCACACATACAGTTTTTGCAAGTCAGTAGCACACTGTTTGATTATATCCATCCATCCATCCATCCATCCATCCATCCATCCATCCATCCATCAACCTACCCATCCATAAATGCATACATCCATCCACTTATGCATCCATCCATCCTTGCATCCATCCATGCATTCATCCTTCCAACCATTCATCAGCCCATCCATCCATCCATCCATCCATCCATCCATCCATCCATCCATCCATCATAATGTGGCTCCCCTTCTCCTTGTTGTACTCTGAGTGTGAGACAATCTTTTTCTCTAACAGGGAAAGCTTTTTTAAAGTGACTTATTTTTAATTATGTGTATTGTGTGAGTCTGTGTGTGCACTATGTGCACATGAGTGCAGAAGCCCACAGAATCCAGAGGTGTTGAATGCCATGGAGGTGGAGTTACAGTGTTTGTAATCTGCCCAAGTATGGGAGCCAAGTTCAAGTCCTCGGCGAGGGCAATTCACTCTTGCCTGCTGTATGCATCCCTCTTAACTGCCGAGCCAACTGCCCAGGCCTTTAAGTCTTAAAGCAAAGTTCTACACATCTCCATGTTCATCTTCCTGAGTCGCCAGATGCTCATCTTCCTGAGTTCCTGGGTGCTCATCTTCCTGAGTCTCTGCTGTTCATCTTCCTGGGTTCCGGATTATTCATCTTCCTGAGTCCCCAGATGCTCACCTTCCTGAGTTCCAAGATGTTCATCTTCCTTCAGCAATTTGCCTGTTTGTTTTTTTTTTCCTCAAGCCTAACCTTCCCATCTCTCTAATTTTAATCTTTTTTAAAACTACTGGTCTACTTTTTTAAAGAAAGGAAACATAAATAAATTGCATGCCATGTTCTGAGAGGTTTGTGGAAAGCAACGCGCGAACAGGGGAGTAAAGATACCTTTGCCAGGTTTTTCTGAGCCACTTCTGGACCTGCGGCTTCCATGAGTCTTTTCAACCTGGCTGCTTTTGTGCCAGCACTCGGATCAGAATGAAATGAACAGAAGGGTCTGCAAACAACTGATCTGAAATCTATAAGAAATAAGAGACACCATCACCCCAAAATAATTTTTAAATAAAATGGCAATCATTTCATACTGTGCGGAAAAAATAGATGGTTAAAATCTGTCCTCCCTTGGCCCAAACTGTCAACTCCTGACTGAAGTGACACCACACCAGGAAAGCGGGGAACTTTGACTTAGCATCTTTGCACTCATTGTAAATGTTCTAAATACATGAAATTTGACCCATTAGCTGTCATCTCTATGCAAGGAAGGACACTGCAAAGGGAAGGGACACATGGGGGCTTTCAAATTCTGAGGTCTGCTTCTTAAACTGGCTGTTGCACACATAGTGTTACTTTATCATTTATATTTTATGCATATATGTCTACATTTTATGTATACCAATTAAATTACTACACCACGTACTTGGAAAAATTATGGTTGATAATGCTATCTATTTAGAAAAGTCATAGTCCTTTTAGACAGGATATTTTGATTAAAATGAAATCCACCATAAATCCACGTATTGTTTCAAAGAAACACTTGATAATTACATAACTTTCTTGTAGCAACATAAGTTAGTGACGACCAAGGCACTTAATATATGGTTTCACATGTAACATGTTCTCAGTGAATGTTCATGAAGATAAGTCAGAACTAATCAGACGACCTTCTGTAAGTACATGCAGAAAATAGTTTGGCATCAAGCCATACTGAACTTCCATCTTCATACATAAGCAAGAAGATGGTCCTTTTCCCTGTATCCCTATATGTAAACATAAGCAGAGGAGTTGAGAAGGAGATGGGATGACAATGGGATCTGCATCATCTCCGTTGAACAGAATGCAAGAAAGACTGATTCAAAATCCAACCTGTGATTTATTTGAATTTAAACAAAGATAAATGATAAACTATGGGGCTATTTAAATGTTTACATAAAGCATACCTTAACAGAAGATGTACAGAAATGTATGCTGTTACAGGTCAGAAAACCAGGAAATGAAGGAGGGGGGGGGAGGGTCGATGGTAAATGTGAAGACGTCTGCTGAAATGGAAGAACCAGGCAGGTTCCTTACAGAATTGCCACTGAGCCACAGAGATAAATTAGGAGGGAGAAGAAACACTGGGACCATCCATGCTGGCTAGTATTTATGTCAGCTTGACAGAAACTATACTCATCTGAGGGGAAGACACGTGGAGTGAGAAAGAGCCTCCATAAGAGCAGGCTGTACGCAAGCCTTTGGCCATGACGCAAGAGGGCGCGGTCCGTTGTTGCAGGTGATACTCTTGGGCTGATGGTCCTGGGGGCTATATATTTATAAAAATAAATCAAGCCAGTAGGCAGCACCCTTCCATCAACTCCTACCCCAGGTTCCTGCCCTGCTCCTCAGTGATAGGCTGTTTATTCAATGGAAATGGAAACAACATACCTCCTGCCCCGCCCCCCCCTCGTAGTGTTTCTATTGTTGTGAAGAGACACTGTGCGCATGTCAACTCTTTTAAAGAAAAAACATTTAATTGGGGTTACATTTTCAGAGGTTTAGTCATTATGGTGGGACATGGTGTGAAGGCAGACATGGTGCTGGCGAAGGGTCTGAGAGATCTGCATCTTGACCCACAGGCAACAGAAAGTGATCTGAGACACTGGGTGTGGCTTGAGCATATGAGACCTCAAAGCCCACCTTCACAGTGACAGACTTCCTTCAACAAGGCCACACCTCCTAATAGTGAGACTCCCTCTGAGATTATGGGGGCCAATGACATTCAAACCTCCACACCTTTCTAGTCTTCTTTAGGTCATGCAACAGGGATCTTAACTAGGACACCACCTCACTTTCCCAAGTGTGGATATTACTATTCTGTTTATACTAACAAGAAAATAAAAATTCCATAAAGTTAAAAAGGCTATCAAAGGAGAAAAAAGTCATAAATTTCGTTCAAATTCATGGATGTTTGACCCTAAAGTCTAGAATATTTCTATCCTACAACCCCACCAATAGCAAAGGTAGCAGAATCATTCAGCACGGAAGGAAGAGAAAGTGGTCATCCAACCCTAAGAAGTGGTAAAATAGAGAGAAACTAAACACAGGGTTTTATTTGCATCCTTACAGTAGCAATTAGAAGGGAAATCTGAAATCTAAGATCACATTTAAAATAGAGAGATGAAATCAATGTCAAGAATAACTAATGTCCTGTGTCCCACTGAAATCGTGTACACAAGAACTTCAGATGGAGATGGTGAAAGATGGGCCAGCAGGGACAACTGGTTTATCAAGTTCTCCACAGGCATAGCACCTGGAAGGTAACCAGCTCGTATAACAATGAGCATAGTCCTGAGAGGTCTGGTTTAGTAATATGAGCATCCATGAACAGTTGGAGGGTGGGCTCTGCAAATGCGATGCTCCAGCCGCATCAAAACCCTGGCCCTGGTGGATGCCTCTCCTAACTGCACACTGCGGTTCTTTATGTGCATCTCACACTGCCTCTAAGCGAACCTTGGCTGCTTAGCAAGGGGAATTTGTTTTCCACATGTATTCGCTGGCAGCCTGGCATAATGAGCTGTACTTAGTAGCTATCCAACAGTGCTTGTATTCTACCAACCCCTGACCATACAAACAAGGACCACAGCTGGGCAGAAAGACAGCTGTAGTTTCTGTTGGGGACAATACCTCTTCAGTGATGGACTGCAGTTCTTCAAGAGACTGGAATCAGCTTGTGATCAAGGGAACTTGTGAAAACACTTCACAGGATTAATTACCTAGTGATTGGGAAAATATTTTCACAAGGAAAGAAAGTAGGTTCAGAGTTATCAACAAAAAGGGAAGCAGAGTATTTCGTTTCTCCAAATGAAGGCGGTAACAAGGTCTTCATTGCAGTTGCCCTTAATTTACGATTTTTGAAAATATAAACCCTGTGACTGGTTATGAACTATTCCAGATCACGGCTAAGAAAATATTAATCGAGGAATATAAATGATAAGGAAAATGAGGGAACGTGGAATCAAGAGATAGGTGTACGTTATTGAAGATACTTACACACCCATAAAACACAAAAGAACCATCCAGAACCAGGGGCTCTAAGTATTTGTTTTATTTTGTTTTGTTTGTTTTATGGGACAGGGTTTCTCTGTGTAGCCACTGAGGTCCTAGAATTCACTCTATAGATCAGGCTGGCCTCAAACTCAGAGATCTGCCTGCCCCGCCTCCCAGGTGCTGGGATTAAAGGCATACGACACCCTGCCCAGCAGCTCTTAGTGTTTGTAAAGAAGGAGGTTAAGTGCAGTATTTTCTGGAGATTCAGGCTTAAGACTTTTGAGCTTTGACAGGCAGAGCTCGGAAAGGCAAAAGGGATTATTTTCCAGTTGCACCGAATTCAGATTCTGTAAATGTGTCTGATGACAACCACCCAGCACAAGGAAGCATCCAGAGACAAACCTGAAGAGTAGCTCTGGACCTGCTGTTGTGTGCCAGCTACAGTCTCATTGCAGATGAAGACCACCTGGTGCATTGCAGAGTGCACGGCCACATCGTGGCTTCCTCCCACTAGATGCCAGCACAACCCTTCTGTTTGTCTCTCCAGACACAGCCAAATGTCCCCCACTTGGGGCAAGATCATCTGATTTGAGACCCACCGCTTTAAAGAAATCCTAAATCCCTGCAGTTGGAGATCAAAGCTGATAAACCTAAAACCAAAGTAAACATTCCATGAGAATTAGTACGAATATGCATGTATATGCCAAATTCTAAAACTGAGGGTAAAGACGAGCATTTTTTTTTTTAAAGAAATTATGGGGATTGCCGGATGGTGGCAAATACGTTCATTTGATAACATCTCAGGCTGTGAATCAAGAGCAGGAAAAAAGGTCTAAGAAATATCTGACAAAGTCATGCACAGACACAAGTCTCTTTAAAAAAATATTTTAATCTCCTTGAAAGCTAGGTGCCCTCACTATAGGTTATGTAGCTTGATACAGTGTAAGAGTTCTAAAATGTTGGAATGAGTACAAGTTGCTGCATTTAGTTCTAATTTCTAATTGTCCCCCCCCCCATAAAGTCTGAGTTTTACCAAATGCACCTCATTTCCATGTAGAAAGTGCAGCTCCTGTGAAGCTGGCTAAATGTAACCGCAGTCATGAAAATTAAAGACTGGTTTGGAAAGACCATGGGCACCATGTACTCTTAGGTAAAATGGGCTCTTGGGAGCATAACAAGCAGCAGGCTGGTGGGATCCAGGCCACACTTCAGAAGGAAGCAGCCCTTTTCCAAAGACTGCATAGCGTTCATTCTGGCAGACTCTTTGGAGTTCTGTCCCACTAGGCTGAACTATTGCGATTTGCTGGAAATCTTAGCAGGAGTGCTTGAGAATATGGGATTTGCTCTCAAAGCTTTTACTGTTTATGGTCCGTGTGGCCTTCACTATAAAACATAACCCTTTCGCGGCTATTTTTATGTGCAAAATGAAGGTATTGATGGCCATTGTCTCAGCAATGAGATAAGTTTACACAAGACAACAGGTTGGGAAGCTGCTTCCGACACAAACGTAGGTGATCTCTGCGTCAACACCAGGCCTACAGCATGACCTTCTGAAGGACACGACACTGTTGCAGTTTTCCTGTGCTGTGAGCATTTTCTCCACGTTTATCTTTCCTCTTTTTCTTCATTAACTCACGAGAGCCATGCACGTCTGACACCCTGAGACACTGGGGAAAAGCATCACCAAGAAATGCAGAAGATTCTCCAACAACGATAAAGGAGACCCGGTGTCAGGGGACCTTCACGTGAATTCCAGCACCGCCACTCCGTAGCTGTGTGGACAGTAAGGGCTTCAGTTTTTTCATTAGTAAGATAACGACATTGTTCACAGGACTAAAGAGGGATGGATCTCTGTGATTAAGTCAGGTTAATTAAACAGGTGCAGAAGATAAAGCACACTCACAGTAGAGAACGGGGCTGCAACCCTGCTGCTGCTTCTGCTGCTGATCCTCTCCTTCCCAAGGGTGACCAGGGAGGTCTGGGGAAGGTCACCACTGCCACCGACAGTGAGTCCTCTGTAGTCCAAGAGAGGGTCCTTTGCCCCATCCTGGCCTTTTATTTGGGGATTTCTGGTCATGTAATCCCAGAGAAAACCACACCCATTGAGCCAAGCTGCCCCAATAAAATTGACGGTTGGATTGAAGTCTCAGAACACTTGACTATTAAAAATACTTAACAAATAAAAAAAAACTATGACATATGTTAGCACATAATAAGCACTTAGTTAATGCTGGAACCATCGCTGCCATATCTACTACCACCATTACGACTTTTGGTCAAGATCATACTATGCCAAGGCATTGGTTTTCTCTGAATGAATCCCACCTCATGTTATGTTATGCTTTTAAGATACCCAGCACCTTTCACATTTGTAAAAACTTCAGCCTTATAAAGCAAGCTCAATAAGGGCAGAATCTAGAAAACTCTACCTTCCAGAGTCCTTTGCAATTGGGAAAAGGGCACCTGGGCAAGGTTTTCCCATCAGCCACAGGTTACTGATTCTCTAGTTTGGAAACCAGCATCGTGCCAAGGCAAGCTTTGGGAGGAGCCCATCTTGCTGGCACTGGTGACAGCAGAGGCATCTAAGAACCAGGAGTAGGTAGCGTAAGGGTTTCCAGTCTGGTGCAGCTTCCTTATCAGGCCAGTTCCGGTGCATGATGGTGACTGCAAGCTTAGACTCAACAGTCCTGAAAGGCACAGGCTCCAGGGCTACTCAAAATTCTGTGCTCAGCCCAGAATCTTTTCTTAATGAAATTCTCTTCTGCTTAACTAGCCAGCGTTGATTTGTCTTTCTTCCACCTAAGTTTAAACTGATAACATTCCAGAAAGTCACAGCACTGTGTCTAATAACATAAGGGAGTCAGGCACATACATGTGAGGTGTAGGTGTGTGTGTGTGTGTGTGAGAGAGAGAGAGAGAGAGAGAGAGAGAGAGAGAGAGAGAGAGAGAGAGAGAGAGAGAGAGAGAGAGGTGGGGGAGAGGAGAGTGGGATGCCTATTTATGGCAGTTGTCTATTCTAAATTTGCAATGTTTTTGTTCAATAAATATTGCTCCCACAGAAAATGCCTTTACTCCGGCATTATTGTGTAGTCGATAATAATGCCTCATCATTACAATATCATTTGCCCTATCAATGATTTTGCCAGCTTAAGTCTCTGAGTTCTACAATTTCTCTGCAAAATAGTTCACATTCTCTTTACAAAGCTTGTGTTTGCCTTCAGAGCACTGTCATGATTATAAAACCCCCTTGAGAGCAGGATTTTTATGATGCTCGTGTATTTCCTCTAGTTTTATGGATGGAAGATGATGTTGATAATGGCATGGTAATTTATACCATCCTTTCTGAGCACATCACTGCACACTGCGGCTGATTCCTGTGAAAAATCCGATGACATTACTTCGCATTATACCACCTCTCCCGAAAGACGCTCTGAAATCATCCCCGATTCCTTTTGAAGCAAAACAAGCTATAAGATTCTTGAAGGACATTTCTCCTCCTCAATATGTGATCTTGTGGCAATTAACCCATTTTGAGACAGGAATTAGTCATTCTTTGGTAAGTTTAAACATTTTGCTATTTGATTTAACACCTGAAATCTTTTCCTCTGAAAGTACCAGTCCTTGCTGAAGATAACAGAGATACCTTTCTTAATGAAATGTGCATTTTCCCTTGAGGCCAGAGGTGGTTCTTACCCATTAATCCCTAGCTCAGATTGTTTATATAAAGGCTATTTAACAAATGTCTAATTTCAATAATCTATGACTATACATTGTATTCAGGGATGTCTGGCTCATGTACAATGCTGACCCTTTTAGACTGGCTAAGTTTTTAGAGTTTTAAGTTACTGGTGGTTTATGTTCCATTAGCATGGCATGACCTTCATGGTATCTCTGGTAGTCATACCTTGTCTGAATGTCACAAAGTTAACCCCGGCGAAGTCAGTCAGATGGTGCATTTGATGATACTCAATATGCTCTTGCAGAGGACTCCAGTGAGTGATTGAATGATAAAATAGAATTCTTTCTATCTGCCTAATTCATTATTTCAGGGACTTGGCCAGTCTTTTCCTATAAATAACATGAGTAGTATCCAAATGGTCATAAAAACTGATTTTAGCATCTTTAGGAAATAATTCTCATGTCATGCTGTCATCATATAAAATATACTTCTCACTACCAAAATATATCACTGTGGGCTAAGTTTTCAGGAATGCCTGTAGTACCAAGCGGCAGGATGTCCTGCACTGATGTCTGTTTCGAGCCACCCAGACGTGGTTTTAGAACTATAAGAATTTCATCTTGGCTCAAGTGCTGGTGTGGGGGCAAGGGCTCAACTGTTCCACAAGCTCCTTCACTAACACGGCACACCCACCGGCAACACGAAACCTTGGCATTGCTGCTACTTAGTCGGTAATTAAATTCCACACGCATACAGAAGTTTGCTTGTATGTATGTTTAATTACGAGGCTTTCTCTGAAGCTTTTGAAAGGTACTGGAAGCCTTCACTGCTTAACCAAAGCCTGCCAATTATCTCTTCCCTTTGCCATTTTACTGGGATCAATCATCCGTCATAGTGTGGTGCTGGAGCTTCAGCTGCTTACAAATTAAACAGGAAAAGCAATAAGAAAAGAAAACTAATTTTCCTAGACTATCCTAATCCTGCCAAGCATAAAAATGCACTTAACTCGGAAAACTGCTGAGAGATTAATATAGAATTTGTGCGCTAGTAAAGAAACCATTACAGCAGCTAAGTTCTTGGAATACAGCCTCTGCAAAAGGGAGAGGAAGTATTTCATTCAAAAATAGTAGTGCAATAAAACTTAGATATTTATTCTCTACCAATGCAAAATGACTTTATTAGTATAACTTCATTTAAAGTCACATATACAAATCTTCAGTGAATCAATGGGGGAAAGATTTCAACTGTGAGAAGATGTAAATTTTACTATTAGCTAACATGTGGAGAATGCGCACTTAAATATGTAAGAACAATAATAAGGATCAACATAGGGGGAAGGGGCAGAGGAGGGACAAGGCAAACTAGCAGCTTAAGGAAACATTTCCAGTTGAATTATATTAGAAAACAAGTTTTTACAGCCCATGTAATTCTCTGTTGCTGCCAGGACTATCATTGCCAACATCATCATCATTGCTAACACGTGTTCGAAGCTTCCTTTATTCCATCACCGCTGGCTTGTAATCAAAGTTTGCTTTATATTACACTGCTTTAATTTAATCTTTAATCCAAAAGTATAACTTAGATTTTTATTATGACCCATGGTTTACTGGTGGAGAAACTACAGCTAAAAAGATTAACTAGCACAAATTACCTGCCAACACCTAGGAAGCGGCAGGTCAACCCCAGGTGGTCCAATTATACACTGCCTCGGCGTCCTCATACCTAGCGGTTTTTGACAGTGGGTCTGATGGCCACTGTAGTGCCAGATGGAAAAGTCGTCAAGTACTCAGGAGCCTCATGAACATGAACTAATCTCAAGGAACTGCAAAGTTTCTGATCTTCAAATCCCTCAAAGAGGTGGTATGACTGGAACCGAGGTCCTCACTGGGCCTCCACGCACAGGGAGGAGTGTGGACATTCAAGAAGGGTGGGATCACAATGACAGCAGCCCAGTACGGTAGGTCTTATGTGGCCCATGCTCAGCATGAGTTCCCAAGCACTCCACCAGCATTCTGGTAGCCAATGAACCTTTGCATGACGGTAACTACTTTTTTAACATGTATTAACAAAAAAAAAAAAAAAAACTACTTCCTGCTATTTTAATTTTCAGTCTTGCCTAGGAATGAAAGTTCAATTCGTATGTATTTATAGGACATCATGTGTACATGTACGAGTTGGCAAAATAATACATTTGCTTCCAACTTCATGGTTGCCCCATCCATAGTAATTTCATTGTACACAGGCAAGTACCTTAATTCTTCCCTCGTGTCTTCAGGGAGAATCATGCTGAGACTTCTATATAATGATAATGACACATAAAGATGATGGATGGATGGATGGATGGATGGATTGACAAAGAGAGAAAGAGATAGATAGATAGATGTATAGATATATGTGTGTACATACACACATCTTTATATATTACTTACATAATATATATAATATTATGTGCCACATATAATTATATATAAAGGCTTGATTATGGGCTGCCTTATTGTTACTTTGTATTTTAGTCAAGGTGTTAAATGGGTTTTTAAAATCCATATATGCTTATTATATTGTTAGTCAAAATTACAATAAGCCATTAAAGACAGCATTGCTAAATATTTCTATGAAGAAGGTGTAGCACTTTTGCTACTAATTTGTGAACATTACACAGCTATTAATCCATGCCAAAGAGGCTCCCCACCTCAAACAGCAAGACTCAAAGTACTGTGCTCAAAACTGCTGCCATTATTTCAAACTACCAATGCATCTCTAGGAGTAAGAAGTAAACATCGGAGCTGAAAACTAGAACTGGGAAAGAAAGTAGAAAACAGAAGTAACAAACTGAAGGTTGGGGGAATGGAGGGAATGGAGTGAATGGGACCAGTTCTAAGTTTTGCTCATTCGCACACTTTTTTTCAATGGTTCATCTCTAAGTGTACATTTCTTGAAGCTTATCACTAGGGAATTACTTTACCATCAGTATAAGAGAATAGAAGTGGGTTTACAGGCCTGGGAAAGAAAAACTGATTAATGCTCCTCTTTAGGGATACCTAGAGGCTACATGAGCCATATGTATGCCCCACACTTCAGAACCAACGGTAGTGTACTGCAAAGAAAGCCAACTAAGCAACGGTTGAAGCATTCAGGAAAGACATTGTTCATGATCTTTATACCAAGAGCCGCTGGAATAAATGCAAGTTTTCAAGATATGGAGAAGAAAAGAAGAAATGAGACCAGCTAGATATTGGAGTAGAAAGAACACACAGTTTAAAACAACGCAGTTTATGATAAAACTCAAAAGAACAGCAGTAGAGTGTTCTGGTTTGCAAAGGAAGTAGGGATTTAGGGACAACTATAATCAGGAGAGAGACCTGACTGCTCATGGAAGGGAGAAAATGAATCTGAGAACTCCTGTTGCCGAGGATTGTGTATGATAAAGCCTGCTGAATAAAAGGAGATAAAAATGGGCAAAGCTATTGGATACAGAGAGTAAGAAATAGCCCTGGTTAAATCAGTAACCATGAGATTATTAGAGAAAAAGGAAAAAATGTATTTTGACAAAACTGATGGGGGAGGTTAGGAGCCTTGCATTGGTCAACACTCCCATGTGGCAGCATCATAGTTGGGTACCCCCATCCTGTCTCCACTTGAGTATGGAATCAGAGACAATGAAAGCTCAGCCAGGGGATGAAGGGAACCACTGTGGATATGGATGGACTCTTTTGTCTATTTTTAAAATGAAATATAAGGATTCAATACCTGGTATTACATAACACAGATTATGTTGCTTTCAACTCGAAGAATTTATCCTGGAACTGAAACAAAGTAAAAACAAAGAAGGAAACATCGGCTACAGAAAACAATCAGTGGGCACATGACAATATGTAGAGAAAGTTAGGAGGAAACACAAGCTCGTCAAATGAATTCACAAAGACCGGACACTAATGAGAGCCCTGTACTGTTGCACAGGTAAACTTTTATTAACTAGATTCTTGCAAATGTTTCTCATATTAATTCAGCATGCTGTCTCTATGAATGACCCTTCCAGGGAAGAACTGAAGCACACAAGAGAATGGTAGTTTTCCCCATCGGTGCTCACTGGGGACAGAATTTCTGTTGTTTTACTTTAGAGAGTGGGTATCTCACTCATGTAAGGGAGGAAAAGAGAACTAAAGAGGGTTACTTTTATTTATTTTTTATCTTTTTGTGTGTCCATTCCTGCAGAAATGGCTGTGGACAGACTATTTAATGAATGAGAAAGTTCATTTACAGGGAGAGGCACTACATCAGGGAAGAGAAAGAAGAAAACACACAAGGCTGTGTACGGCAGTGGGGAGGGGGACAATGAGAGCAGCACTTCCTCTTGTCACAAAGCAGAGGTCATCTTTCAGCAGAGCCCTGAAGACTTGACAAGGAAGGGAAAAGGGCTGTGAGCCCAACTGCAGGAGCTGCAGCTGCTAATTGGCTCTAATGATCTGAATGCAAATTAATAAATCTCTGTGCTAAAAATTACATGCATATATAATTGTGACTTTCATAACGTTAAGAGCTCTGCTTAACCCGTTCTGCTGTGTCCTTCCCTAGAGCTGGTGGGAACGGAACCCTTTCTGCTTTTCTTAACCCCCTTCCTCGTCTTGTCCATCATATGCACCGTTGAGCTTTACAGCCTGCAGAGGGAGGTCTCTGTGGAGGCATCCGTGGGTGGCAGGAATGAACCGTGCAAGCATCACCACAAGAAAGAGGGGAGTAAATCACAGGGCTGTGGGTGGCCAAGCAGCTTGAAAACTCCCAACAACATTATCTACCTAGGAGCCCTTGGATTCAGCAAGTAGAAACACCTGAACCCTCAATGGGTGGGCTGACAGGTACAAAGACACATAAGAACATAACTCTAATAACCCGGTCACACTGTATTTTCTTAATGAGTGCAGTAGTGAATATTAACTGATCATAAGAGACCCAAGAAGATGCCTGGTTTCCAGCCAATAAGGAAAGCATACCCTTTCCCTCACTCTGTTAGTCAGAGAGGTGCCAGTTTCTTTCCCAAGATGGGTGCTATGGGAAGAGGCCACAAACTCTGTAAGAGGTGGAGGCTCATAATGGTTCTTCATGCCATTGAGGCTGCACTCTCTGAAGTGGGGAGTCGAACCCGGATCTCTTCCTCTGTTTCACATGTCTGACATGAGATGAGTGGCCTTGATGTGCCACATGCTTGCCTGGGTGCTCTGCCTCCAAACAATGGGCCCAACTAAACCAGACTAGGACTTTCCAACTGTAATTGAAAGCCAGCCCTTTCTCTGTTAAGTCAGCGTTCTCTGGTCTTTACCGTAGGGAGGACACACCTTCTTCTCTCGTTTGTTCTTCTGTCATAGCCATAGGTGGCCAATGAACATCCGTAGCAGAAAGAACAGGGTATACTTGGCACTAAACCTCCAACAGAGTTCCAAACCATTCTTGTCCTTGTATCTGACTCCCTCTCCCCACATGTAAACAGAGTCTGTCCTCATTTAGAAGATCATTCTTCTATTGGCACAGGCATTAGAACATCTGAACCAACACAGTGGGAGTCATAAATTAAAAGGAAATTTTGCCTAGCAGACAGGAATGCACACGCAAGCAACAAGCTTGCAAGCAAACCTCAGGAAAACCTGCCCACTGGCTACTGGCTATATCATCTATGGAATCTGACAAGAGTGTCATAGGATGGAAAAGAAAGAGGTAAGGGGAACCAAGAGACCTGGACAAAAGCCCATTCTATTTGATTGCATAGCTGTGACCTTGGATCACTGCCTAACTACTTCTGTATGTCTCAATTTTCTTAGGGACAAAATGAGATTACTATGAGAATTAAATTGGCCAATAAATCTGTCGTGTTGAAAGCTGCCAGTATCCCATGATATTACAAATAAAGCCCTAGCTGCTGTAGCATCGCCACCATCATCCCTTCATTGGGAGATAGTCTAAACTGAACCTGATAATTCAGACTTGTTTCATAGTTTGCTTTTCAATTCCAAGAGCCCCTTTCTCAAGCCCATTGGGTCAGGAGGGTTGCTTCATTTTCATGGACAAAGCATCAGACCCGTGGTCTAGAATTCTCTGTGAGGTTTGTCCCTAAAGAAACACTTTTCCTACAGTATAGAAATGAGGAAGAGAATCAGAGAGAGGAACAGAACCTGGGAGACACGGCCATTCTCTCTTATCTCTTACATTCCATCACCCACGGTGTCAAGCCCATTCTCCCTCGCTATTTATTCCTCCCCGTGTCCAGCACCACCACACGGTCAGTTCTCGCTGGACACTTGGGATTGCTGACTCATGTATATCAGGCCCTCCTGCTGTCTGCCCTTCACGGCGGTTCTCCTCACAAGCACCCATCATGTTGCAGGCCCCAAGAGACTCTTCCAGTCACAGGCTGTCACACCTGCGAACTCCAGTCTCTTTATAGCTCTGTCCATCTACTTCTTTAATGGCTGCCTTTGTTCCTCACACTACAAAGGAATTCTTTTGAGGGTGCACACTGTGTTCTCTTCTTTTCTTTTTTAGTCTTCATGTTGCAGTAGCCACCAAAACATCCAACTTAAGACAAATTCAGGAAGTGCATGACCAGATCAGCTGACACACCACTTAAGAAGAGGGGATTTGGGGTCCAGATGGCTGGGTACAGAATGTGGTGTCAGTATCAATGCCTGAGGTTTCCTCTTGTGAACGTTGACTCTGGCTTAGACATGGGGGCTTTCCAACCTTCGGGCCTGGGTCTTGGGAAGGACCAGGGTCTCGGTGGTACTACTGCCAGTGAAAGCTTCCACGGAGAGGGTTTACAAGGAGGGTGAACATACAGTACTGTTTTCACAAGAAAAGCCCAGCTTCCAGCTATGATCTGGTGAAAAAGGACAGCAACATCTCATCTACTCTCAGGGTCATCCTAGTTTAGATAAAATATCATGGTAGAGAAGAGGACAAGCTATTACTTGGCACTCTTGTCTTTCAGTTGCATGACTTTAATTTGCTCAGCTTCTATAATTTCCTACTATTCCATCTGCAAAATGGGTGTGTACTTCACAGGACTGGGACAGCTAAATGAGACAGACTCTACAAACTGGATGGCATGATCACTGGCATATTGTCCAGAGACATTTTCTAGTACATCTGTTGACAGGCATGTTTGACCATGTACGAGCGAATATATGTAGGAACAGAAAATGTACAACTACTGAGCACTAGTTCCCTGACACAGTCCAGGAACAAACTGATCTAGTTCTTAACTCAAACCAAGTATGAGTGGATGATTTTTTTTTGAATAAGAAATGAGGAGGCAGGACAAGGGTCTGCATGCTTCACCTGTGCAATCCGTCAATAATTTAAGCAACAGTATCTAGAACTTCTTGCTAACAGAGCCACAAACCTCACTGCTGCATCCAGACTCCGGCCAGCCACAAGGACAGGGAGCTTGTGAGAAGTTGCCATCCTCCGGCTGCTAGGAATCTTGGGAAGTATACCATGAACATCTATAGCAGGTAGGAAGTAGTGTGTCATGGATATCTATAACTGGTACAGAAGACTAAGGCTAGAAAATGAGACAACTGCTCCATAGAATCTTCTTAGGATAAAGACTGTATTTGTTAGAGGAGTAAGCCTGGAAGCAGAAAGGAATGAAAGCAGGACAGTAACAAGATTCTTTGCATGCCTATGCTGCCTAAAAGACTATTACATGCCAGAAGTTGCCAGTTTCACGTAGCGAAAGCCTGGTCTAGAGTATCAGACCTTCTTGTGAATAACCCAGGAACTAGTGGACAAAAAGGAAAGCACACAAATAAATAGAGAAGGTAAGATAGCAATAAATAAATAATTGCACAGACATAAGAGTATGTTGAAACGTATCGAAATACGTGTCATTTTTGGCAAGCCTTTTTTTTCGTAAATTTCTATGAATTTTGTTCTTTGGCTATTTCACACCTGTGTACAATGCGTTCTGAGTGTCCCCACCTTCATCCTACTCCTGTTGTCTCTCAATGGCCTCTGCTGTTTGAAACTGAGGTATCATTATCTGAAGGGGACCAAGCAAGGAAAAGAGAGGCAATGTGTGTGTATCTTGGGCCCAATCACCATCAATCTTTCTAATGCTGCAACCCTTTAATATAGTTCCTCAAGTTGTGGTGACCCCCAACAATAAAATTATTTTTGTTGCAACTTCATAACTGTAATTTCACTACTGTTATGATTCAAATTGTAAATATTTTTTGGAGATATAGGTTTGCCAAAGAGGCCACAACCCACAGTTTCAGAACCACCGGGCACTTTCAAAGAGGTGAGTACTCCAAAAAAATATGTTTCAAGTATCAACATTAGCCTTAACAATGAATATAAAATTCCACCGTTGGCCTGGCCACTGAGATCAAAACTCCATGGACGGTCATGAGCCCTTTAAGGAACTAAGTCTCCCAAAGTTGGGCTTATGTTCATTTTTTCAAGAGAACTCAGCCATGCTATAGACTACTCCTTCAGGGAGGTAGAGGAACAGGGGAAATGACAGATACAGATGTTGATCCCAAAGGGCATGCTCCTCCTCCTTCTCTGCACACCCACAGTGTTCCCTTGCATATAATCAGGGCAGGAAGGAGGGCAGCGCCATCTGTGGCTTCTCTGTGGGACTGAGAATGTGGGTGGGAGATACCATTCAGTGTGCTCTCAGAGATAAAGCGTCTGTAACCAGTGTTCTCAATTGAACCATGTCAGGAATGGCTTGGAGGCATGTAGGACTCTTCAGAGAGTTTCAGAAACATCATCAGAAGAACAGCAAGACAAGGTCCCCAGAGAAGGAACTTGACCAGAATCAAATCATGGTCATTTAAGTAGTAGATGCAGCAATGGCAGAGACTGGCCCTCACAGGCCTGGCAGAGGAGAGGCCTCAGAGGGAGCAGGAAAAGTTAGAAGACAGCCAGTATACCTGACATACTACTTTCCTGGGCCTTCCCAAACAGCCCTGCCACTGAGAAAGGAGGGGCTCATAGAGGCTGTCCACAAACAAAAGGGGTGATTGAGCAAGAACTTTTTTTTTACCTTAAATGGGCAAAATTATGAGAAGAGAGACCCATATTCAAAAACTATATAATGTCCAGATAATAAAAATAAAGTTATTATATGTGACTCAGAAAAAAAAAATACAGCGTAGATATGGTGGTGTGAAAGAAAATGGCTCCCACAGGGAGGGGCACTATTAGGAGGTGTGGCTTTGTTGGAGGAAGTGTGTGTCACTGTGGGTGCAGGCTTTGAGGGCTCTACGCTCAAGGTAAGCTCAGTATGTGGCACACAGACTCCTTCTGCTGCCTGCTGATCAATACAGAACTCTCAGCTCCATCTTCAGCACCATGTTTGCCTGCACACTGCTCTGCAACCTCTGAAACTGTGAGCTGCCACCCCAACTAAATGTTTTCTGTTATAAAGTTGCCATGGTCACGGTGTCTCTTCACAGCAACAGAAACCCTAAGACAGTAGTTTATGCCCAATCTACAGATAAAACTAGCTCCATCTTTTTTTAAATCATCATCAAGGCTATTAGGATTGAGATTTGATGCAGACCAAACAGTCATCCCTCTGTCCTTAAGACCAGTCCATTGTCACCTCTAAGACTCTGTGGGAGATGCAGACAGAACACTGAGGCATGCTGGAGGAAGGAACTTAAGATGCACAGAGAAATATTCATACCCCTGATATCACACTTCACTCTATTCAATCCCTGACACAACACGAACGTTCCAGCCCTGACCTGTGAAGAAGACAGCGGATCATCAGAATAGAGGCACTCATAGGGGGTCATACAGCTGATATGGAACAAACTCCAAGTTCAAACCCTCCTGACATGACTCCCTAGGACTCATCATCTGAAAACTAGATGCTGAAGACTTAGGGACAGAAGCAACGCACAGGTCTTCCCACGGGAACGGGAGCACATGGCCATCGACTCAGTGCACGATTCCTGAAGACCGGGACTTCTGAAACATAATGAGGCACATATTGGAAAGAGTAATTTTTGCTTATGAGGTTTACAATTTGCTACCTCCTGTAGGCAAACATTTAGTTTGCACAAGCATAAGGTCTCTCATTGAACCTGGAGCTCACTCATGAACTATACTAGCTAAGCAGCAAGCCCCAAGAATTTGCCCTTCTATGCCTCCCTAGTGCTGGAATTATGGGAGCACTTGATCACAAAAGGATTTTTTTTCCTTTTCTTCTTAAATATATATATTCTGGGGATCAAGTTTAGATCCTTGTGTTGTAAATGGAGTTTTTCATTGGAACCATGGGTCAGGGCTCGGTCCTGCCAGGTGGCTCCAAAACAACCAAACATAGACGTATTATTAATTATAAATGCTCAGTCAATATCATGGGCTTGTTACTAACTAGCCCTTACATCTTAAATTAATCCATATTTCTTATCTACTCTCTACACCACATGGCAGTACCTTTGCTCAGTATGGCATGGTCATCTCCTGCTTCTGCTTCTGGAGGGAAAATCCCCTTGACTCTGTCCTGGCTTTCTTTTTTCCTGTCTGTAAAATCCTGCCTAACCCCTTCCTGCCTAGCTATTGGGCATTAACTCTTTAGTAATCCAATCAGAATGAGCCTTGGCAAAGACTCATCTTCATGGTGTGCAAAAAAATTATTTCATAACGTTGAATTTCTTTGGAAGATATTTTACTCACTGAGCCATCTCCCCGAGGCCTCAAATAGCTGATTGTATAAATGAAATTGTGTGTACTTGAACTGGTAGATTTAAAAAGAATGTAAGTCCAGGGATGGTTTTGGGGTTTTCAATCTATGCTAATTCCTAAAGCTAATAATGAAACTAATAAAATAATCCTGCACTTTCTTCATTTTATTTTTCTTCTTTTGCAGTTACACTTCCTTTCTGGAAACCAAACCTAAGAGTTTTCCTTGGAGAAAACACACCCAGGTTCTCAGATGTAAACCTCCTTGTTTAAAATCCCAGGCATGTCCCTGAGTTTGGCTGCTATCTGCATCCTTCCTTCAACTATTTCCCGTCTGCTCTGCACACATGAAACCACTTTCACTTATGGGCAACAATAAGAAGGAAAATAATAGTAGCGACAGTGGTAATCAAGTAAGAACAAGAACAACGCAGGCAGCGACACATCATCTTTGAGCAGAAAGCACATTGACAGATGCTCTCTTTGTTCATGGTAAAGATACTATGAAGAAGCTGTGGCAAGATGCTGCTTTTGTTATAATTATATAACGTAATTACTGTTATCATCACAACCACCCATGCCTGCTTATAAAGCATGCTCAGTCTCAAAAAGTCCGGGGCTTTTTACAAGATATCCACCCAAGGAAGAACTAAACCTGAAGTATCTCTGTGCTCTTGGCACAGGGCATCACTATCTCCCAGGATCACTCTCCAGATATTAAATGAATTTCAAATCTCGAAACTTGGGGAATTGAGAAAGCAAAGCAATTAAAATTGTGGTGCATGAACTACTTGATCTTATCCTTTGCTTTTCTGGCTTTATTAACTAAGTCGGCATAGTAGATTCAATTGTTTGAAGAGCTGCCTTCTGGCTCTGCCTTAGGAGTGAGACATGGTTTAATGAAAGTCTGTGTTTCAAACTCTAGCACTGTTTAGAAATAGCCGAGTCTGGTGAAGCATACAATTTTTGAGGGGAAAAAAGCTCACAGTTAAAATCATTACGACTAATTTTAATACCTATAAAGCATTTGTAAAGTAAAATTTCTCACCATTCTTTAATGTGTTAATGGGTAAAATGAAGATCGGGCCAATTTCAAGACTGAATGAGCTCCTGCCCCCATGGCATTTAGGACCCTCAGATGGGACCACAGCCTGGCTCAGGGGTTTGATTCCCAGATTCCACTTTGGATGGCTCACAATCACCTGTGACTCCAGCACCAAGAGCTTTGATACCTCTCCTGCCCCCTTAAACATGAATAAGCACACTGGAGTCTATTCGCGCCAAGTGGCAGCATCATTTTTAATGACAGAATGGAAACCCATAAATATTTTTTAGCTCTGTTTTTGCTACAGATTACCTTCATCAAATATTTTAGGTGTTTATTTTTAATTATGTAGTATATGGAGGAGGAGGAGGTGTGAGCTTATGTGTGCATGTGCCCAAGGAGGCCAGAAGAGGGTAATGAATTCCCCTACAGCTGGAGTTCCAATTGGCTGTGAGCTGCCCACAGTGGACAATAGGAACCAAACTCAGGTCTTCTGCAATGAAAATATGCATTCAACCCTGCTGAGCCATCTTTCCAGACCCCAATTTATTTGTTTTCTAAGTAATCTGAAAACTGTGGCTATGTTTTGTTAGTGCGGTTGCACTGTTTTATTTCATGAATGACAATTGAAAGATAAAAATTCTTCAGAAACAAAAGACATTGTTATGTTTACATTTTTCTTTGTAAACTTTCAACTCCTGTGAGTAAACAAAACAAAAGTAGTTGCATGTCAAATTGTTTCGATTCACCGAAGAAAGGTATTTATTCCCAGATGTCCTACTCCACTAGAGAAGAAAATAAAATGGTACTGTAATTAAAAGTTAATTTAATTTAGATAAGCAAAGACCCAAATTAACAGTCTATAGTCTGCTGTGTACATAAAAATCACCGAGGGCCCAAGAGCTTTTCAACAAACACAGAGGCCAAGTTCTCACCCTGGTGATTAATTCAGCCGGACAAGGTGGGAGCTGAGAGCTGATGATTATAAAACCCTATCTCTGATAAGAATTGTGGACTCGGGCTAAAGAACAACGACGTGAAAAGTGTCAGGTTATTTTGCCAAGAGCTCGTGATGTGTTTTCCGTAAAAACCTAGCAGCTTTCATCAAACTGCACAAACCAACAATGTCAATCAAATAAAACAAAGTAAATACGCTGTGATTTGAGGATGAGCACCCTAGCAACACTCAGACTTCACATTTGAATAAAGGAAGACTAGAGTCTTCTGTAATCATAAGAGGACATCAAAGAAGTAACTCTAGAAAATACTGACAATCAGAAAAGGAATCAAAGCTGTAAGAAGCTATGTGATTTGTCTAAAGTATTGGTTCTCAACTTCTGGATCACGAGCCCTTTGATGGGGCAGAACAATCTTTTCACAGGGGGCACCTAAGACCATCAGAAAGTACAGATATTACAATTCATAACGATAAAAGTAATAAGTTATGAAGGAGCAATGAAAATAATTTTATGGAGGGCAGGGACACCACAACATGAGGAATTGTATGAAAGGCTGCAACACTAGGAAGGTTAAGAACCAGCCCAGCTTTAGACTCTGCTCTATCTTGCCACACTTTTCTCTGTCCAGCTGCTTGTGTATGGCTGAGCTGCACACAAATGTTCTTTTCTCATGGATTCACTGACTTACAGAATTTGATCCAACATTACATACTACTACATGCTGTATATGTGTGTGTGCATATGTGTGTCTGTGTGATGGAGGCGGGTCTTCTATCTGTTGATTTCATTGGTTAATTAATAAAGAAAACTGCTTGGCCTAATAGGTTAGAACATAGGTGGGTGGAATAGACAGAACAGGAAGACGGAAGTGAGGTAGATGGCTCAGTCAGATGTCACGCCTCTCCTAAGTTAGTCAGACTACCGTGCCTCTGCTCAGGGAGAGAGATGCGATGAAGCCAGCCACCAGGTCAGACATGCTGAATCTTTCCGGGTAAGACACCACTTCATGGTGCTACACAGATTATTAGATATGGGTTAATCAAGATGTGAGTAAGAGGCTGAAACTAATGGGTCAGGCAGTGTTTAAAAGAATACAGTTTCGGTGTAATTATTTTGGGTAAAGCAAGCCGAAAGCAGGGCGGCGGGAAGTCACCCGCAGCCCTCATCACTACATCTGTGTTATGTATAATAATACTATACGATGTCTATAAAGTCTAAACAACCAAAATCAACAGGAACAACTCTAGGTGGGTCTTCTGTTTTGTGTTGATTTCACTGGCTAATTAATAAAGAAACTGTTTGGCCTGATAGGTCAGAACATAGGTGGGTGGGGTAGACAGAACAGAATGCTGGGAAGAAGGACATGAGTCAGTTGCCATGATTCTTTGACCCGAGACGGATGCAGGCTAGAATCTTTCCTGATAAGCCACCACCTCGTGGTGCTACACACATTAATAGAAATGGGTTAATCAAGATGTGAGAGTTAGCAAATAAGAGGCTGGAACTAATGGGCCAAGCAGTGTTTAAAAGAATACAATTTGTGTGTTGGTATTTCGGGGCATAAGCTAGCCAGGCAGCCGGGAACCGGGCAGCAGGAAGCGGTCCACTGCTCCTTCTACAAACAACCAAAATAAATACATCCTTTGCTTCTGATCAAAGCAAACAGAGCTAATTGCCAATCTAATTTTAAAGGAAGATAAATAATTATTTTCTTAATTTTAGAATTTATTCTACTTTCTTAATTGTTAAGGCTTAAATGTATAATTCAAACCTCATCTTATAATTCCTCATATTTCATGTCATGGAATTTGGGACTTCATTAATATCAATAAAATAATTGTTACTTGCTGAACACCAATTATACACCACATATAACAGTTTGACGTATATAAACTGTAGATTTATTAAAGTGAATTTCATAGATAAGTAAGCTCTATCTCAGAGATCTTATAGTGCTCATGAATAATGTAATAAAATAAAAATCTAATTTCAAGTAACTGTTTTTTTTTCTAGTTTTTGTTTTTTAAGACAGTGCTGCACTGTGTAATCCAGGCTGTCTTGAAACTCATGATCTACCTGTTTTAATCTCCCGAGTGCTGGGGATATAGGCATGTGGCATCACACCCGGTTTCCAAAGCACAAATGTATTCGATCTCAAAGTGATAAATTTGAGACCTAAGTCTTGATTTTGTTGAACTTGAAATTAAACTTTGACACCTTGAATTTTTATAGAATTTAGGCATCTGTCTATGTCAACAATGAGGCTATGAATATAGGGGAAGATGAAGACAGTAAAAGTGAATACAGGGGCTGGAGGGATGGCTCAGCAGTTACAAGCACTTGCAGAGGACCTGGGTTCTGTTCCCAGCATCCATATGAAGGCTAACGACCATCATTAACCCCAGTGCCTGGGATCTCTATGGGCACTAGGCACATACTAGTGCACTTACATACCATTTTAAAAAGAGTATAAAATAAAAAAAACTATTTTTAAGTGACTGTCACTCTGCAGTAAAACCTTCTTGGTAGCCAGAATGAGAAACAAAGAAGACACAGCCTTCAGAAGCCATGCGCCGACAACTCAACGTTGTGCTCTGCTCTGTCTGTGAGCATGAGCACTTGGGAATGTAAAATTAGAACGAGGAAAAAAAGAAAGAGTAGGGTTTAATAAATGCAAATTTTTCAGACGACAGTAGCTAGAATACAAATGAGTTTATTACACATTTTTTTTTCTTTTCTTCTTCTTTTTTTTTTTTTTTTTTTTTTTTTTGGTTTTTCGAGACAGGGTTTCCCTGTAGTTTCTAGAGCCTGTCCTGGAGCTAGCTTTTTGCCACACATTTTAATGGATTGACCACCTTTCGATCTGAAAAGGGAATTATATGACTAAAGATAAAAGCTACTGGGGTGGGGGCGGAGGAGAATGTGACAGGGAAACAGAAACAACTGGATCTTTTCTAAATGGATGCCACTGGATGCCCTTCTTGGTCAGGATCACCAGTGGACATTCTGTAATGTGTTTCACAGGCTTGAAGAAGACCACAGGAAAGCATGAATTTTCAAGGAAAAGAGAAACAGACAGAGTGCTGCTATATTGTAATGTTGCTCTAAAATTCTGTAATTGGTTTGCTAATAGCAATTTTCTGATTGCTCTAAAGTGCTTAGAATGCGCATAGGCATAGGCATGCTGATAAAGAGTTTGTTGAAATGAAAAATGAAAATAAAAACTCTCAAGAGTTTGTGAAAGCTTTTCTTCTTGTTGCATGAAGGTCTTAGTCTATCTCTGGAAAGTGACTAGCGAAGTCCCTACCCTTTTCCTGAGATTAATGCCAACGGTGATTCAGAATTCATACAAGGCTTTGCGTAGCCTTGCCAAGAAGCGGGCTGCAGCTGTGACTCAGTGGTCCAGAACCACTCAAGAGCTTAACGTAAATTTTTGTATCAGGGACCCAGCAGAGACGGAAAAGCCTTTATGTCTGAATAGCCACAGAATCGTCAACAAATGCTTCCAGCAGGAAGGGACAGCAGACAGCCTGCCTGCAGCCAAAAGTCCCCAGAAGGGATTTGCTTTGGGCCAGGGGGATAAGGAAGATAACTGAGATGCTGTTAGGAGGGAGACCAAAGAGATGGCTGCCAAGGCGCAGAGTTGAGCAGAGAGATGATTCCACGTCACTGAGGACAGAAGCCGGGAGAGTGAGCCTCTGCCTGACGCTGTGTTGCACGTCATTGATTAGGCATATTCCTGAAAGAAGGGGACTATGAGTGCCATAGATGGAACCCACTGAAGGGGAAATGCTTTGACGCTCAGGTTTCCCCCTTCCCCACACGAAAATGGGCCAGATCAATTTGACTGCTGCAGATATTCCACATGATGACGATGGCCAAGGAAGAAGCAGCTTCCTGAGAGCGGTCAGTAGTGTTTCCTGAGAAGAAACCAGGAGTAGAAAGAGAAGACACAGAATGCTTCACTACGGAAACCATGAGAAATTCCAGCTCAAACGACACCGAGTGAGTGACCGCCTCCTTCCTCGTGGGGAGCAGAGGAAACAGAGCCCAGAGAGTGGAGTCACAGACCCTGAAGCCACAGGGAAAGCCTTGGCCTTACCAGTGAATGGTACTAACTTGCTTGAGTCACAGTGGTTGAAAAATGATACCAAAGTGGACACCAGGCGCAAGGCTGGAGGCAAGGATGGTGACAGGGCAGTAGTGGTCAGGGGAGTTCAGCTACTCTGCAACAGGCTCATGAGAGCCTAGAAGGGCCAGCAGCAGCAGCTCCCAACTCAGTGGGTCTCAGTCTGTGGGTAGCGACCCCTTCACAGGGTCACCAAAGGACATTGGAAAACACAGATACTCACATTATGACTCACAACAATGGTAAAATTAGTTATGAAGTAGCAACGAACACGTAATTTTATGGTTGGGGTCCCTACTGTGTTAAAGGTCACAGCATTAGGAAGGCTCTGGTTCCCCTCTGGACCCTTTACTATGAAGTCTATATACTTGCTAAAGAGGGTTTCCTTCTTAAAGAAATGTGTCGTTTAAGATTAATTCAGACTCACAAGAACGTTATAAAAACAATGCAGAGGAATTCTACATGCCGTCACAATTCCCAACAATGCAGCACTCTTTGTAACCCTATTTCATGGACAAACATGAGAACTGACACTGGAACTGACACTGGAGCAGGGCTATCAGCGGTAACATGAGATTATTATTAGAACCGGGACTTTATTTTTTATCCAGATACCCATTTAAGGTATAATTTTAGTGTATAGCCATATATACATCACACAAGCAGATATGGGCAGCTATCATGACAGTTGGTATACAACTCTGTTTTACAAATAACAAATTTCCCCCCTTATTCTTGAACAACATGCATCTGTGTTAACACATCAAACATTGTCCTCCCATTCAGCCACGGAGCACAGAGGGAGATCTCAACAGTTGTCACAAATACAGCTGCTATAAGTAATAATGTATAAACCCATGTATCAGTGAGTTCCAGAAAAATCCATGGGTTTGAAATATGAGCCAGCTTTTACTTTCACATCGCAAGGGTGGACACAGCACTCATTCTGCCTGTCTACACACGGGAGGAAACCTTACTCTTCCATAACTCGCAGTGTGTACAGCAGAGTGTCTTGTGCTCACTGGTCCCCCACTATCCTCCCATCTTTGCCTTTTTCTGTGCCTCATGGGTCGAAGCCTGATAAAGTTCTGAGATAGTCAAGACATCAAGAGTTATATCAGAAGACTCGGGCTGCCTCTCAGACACAGACCTGGGAACTTAATAAATATTCAATTAGAGCCTGTAAGAGCCAAGCAGTAGGCATCCTCTAGGTGTTAGAATAGCTTTATTTTTTCCTAGTTACTATGGTGAAATAAATTTTTATTCCCTTCCCAGATATCCTGATTAAGTAGCTAGGACCCTTCTAAGACTGAAGTGTTGGCCATGGGCTTAGCTTTAACTGCCACCCTCTGTATTCTGCTATAAAGGGACAGGTTCCTCTGATGAGGTTCTGATGGCTCTGACTTTCCCTTCTGTGTTTTCCTAGAAGACCCCAGTACCAATGCATTTGCTAGAATCCAACTGTTTCAACAAACTAAATATCTTCCCATGCTCTCACGGAGCATTGAGGGACAATTTGCATGGTATCCAATGTTTAGTTATTACAGAAGCAGCAACTATAAGCAATAATATATAAGGTTTTGTGAAAATATGAGGTTCACGCCTAGGTAACACGCCCAGGAGTGTGGTTGTCGGATCGAATGGTGAGTGTGTGTGTGGTGAACTTCGCTGAGAACTGTTCAAGCTGCAGGGTGGCAGGGCCGCAATTCTCCATCCTCCCGCTGTAGTCAGCCATCATGGGCTCCTGTGGCCTCAGCCTTCTCTCTCCTTGTCTCTGCCTGAGCCCTGCATGTCTCAGGCTCATTATGAGCTGGAGTAGAAAGTAAAAATGGGGTCTGATTACCAATCATTGCTTCATTCAGGATTTGTCCCCAAAGGTAAGGGAAGTCCCAAATCTGTAGTTAACGAGCGTGCGACTGTCTTTCCTTCCCATCAGTGTGCATCAGCCAGAAAGCAGGAAGTCATGCCCACTTTATAGTCCTCTGAGTCCCTTTATCATGTATCTTAATTATAATATTAACAGGCATGTGTTGCTAGCCCAGTCTAACAAATATATGTACTTAAAACTCAAACCCAGTATGGCTACTTCTAAAGGATGAGCCAAATACTTCATCATTGAGGATGAATATGCTCTCTCTCTCTCTCTCTCTCTCTCTCTCTCTCTCTCTCTCTCTCTCTCTCTCTCTTTCTCTCTCAATTTAGGAACTTAAACAAAAGTGAAGAGAGGAGACACGGGTTGAGACCCCAGGTCGCTGACAATTCTGCTACTATATGAAAGCACAAAGGATCGTTTCATTCAAGTAGATTTTCCTGAATCCACTGAAGAACTGGAGCGTCCCACAAGAGATGGCCTGAGAACACACCCTTGTAGACGAATGATTGGGGGACACACAGAAACAGAAATCATCACATGGTTTAAGGCTGTGCTTGCTAACTGTCCCGCTATGTCACTCATGCAATAAATCTATTTAATAATTTAAATTAGCTTCCATCATTAAGTAATTATAATTAAAAAGTCCTTGACAGGTAACCTTCTGGGAAGTTGGGATGGGGACAGGGAAAGGACAATATGGGACCAAAGAACTCGAGACAGAACCGCCCACATGGGAACTACCTCTGAGTTAATAGGAAGAAATAAACAGCATTTTTGGTCGCCCTGTCTTCCCTAGCACAGTGATATAGAGCAGAGGGCATACGTCAGTGCTTTGTGGCTCTCCGAGCTGCCACTGTCGGGATGCATTCCATGTGAGCAGAAACCCCCTCTCAAAGGGAAAGAGAGTTGGGAGTTAACATTAGCAGTACACGAAGGCGAGGTTACAACGTGGCTGGAAACAAAAAACAACTACAACTGACAGAAGAATAAATCAAGAAGCTGTTTTGGAACTCAAGGGAGTTCCAAGGTAACCACCGTAATAAATTCTCTATTTGAAGTTAAATGTCACCAAATAAGGATTAAGAAAATAGTGTGACAGTTTTCTGGTTCCAGGATTTCAAAATCATTCCCACAACAAAAGAACAAGTAATTAGAGTCTGTCATGGTATATTCTAGATGCTCTTCCTCCAGTCCTGCAGCAGTGCAGAGAGATGCACTGTAGACGCTCTTCCTCCAGTCCTGTAGCAATGCAGAGAGAGCCACTGGAAATGCTCTTTCTCCAGTCCTGCAGCAATGCAGAGAGAGGCACTGGAGATGCTCTTCCTCCAGTCCTGCAGCAATGCAGAGAGATGCACTGGAGACGCTCTTCCTCCAGTCCTGCAGCAATGCAGAGAGATGCACTGTAGACGCTCTTTTTCCAGTCCTGCAGCAATGCAGAGAGATGCAATGTAGACGCTCTTTCTCCAGTCCTGCAGCAATGCAGAGAGAGGCACTGGAGATGCTCTTCCTCCAGTCCTGCAGCAATGCAGAGAGAGCCACTGGAGATGATCTTCCTCCAGTCCTGCAGCAATGCAGAGAAAGGCAGTGCTGCACATCATAGCATAAGCAGACTCTACCACTGACTGACCTGCTCCAAAGCCAGCTCAGCCACCTGCCTACTGTGTGGTTCTAGCCATGGTACCTATATCTCCTACACGGGCCTAGTGGCAAGATGACAGGTATCACTACGCACGGGGCACTGGGAGTGGCCTTGGTACTCAAGGCGTGCTGGCATGTGGCCATGCTCTGTCAGCTGCACAGCTGCATGAGAGCTCAAACAACTTCAGAAGTCCTGCTGTGATAGCCACAGACCAGTAAGGGAACGATCCCAGTTGGTGACTCTTGGAGTCGGCCAGATATGAGGGTGAAGGCAACAGTTCCTAGGGTTTCTGCCCCCTCCTTATTGGCCTCTGGCCATCCAAGAAACAGACACTAATTTAACAGCTACTCAAGCTTGTCCACCACGCAGGTAAGTAAAATGGCCCTGAAATGAACAGAGTTACAGACAGGGCTGGTACACAGATAATTCATAACCTGTATTTTAACACATGGGTGCATGGCTGAGGCTGGTGTTAGGCAGATGAAAGTGATCAGACGAAGGTTTGCATACCGTAAGGGTTTTCACAAACAAACCTGGTAATATGAACAGAAACATAGCTAAACAGAAAAAAAATCCATGTTCCAGGCATAACAGAGCTTGAACCGGAGGGTCCTTTTATTTATTTATTTGTTTGTTTGTTTGCTTATTTATTTATTTTTGTGGATGAAAATATTTGTCTTGACCTTGATATCTAAAGGCCTTTTATATATCACTTTGCAAGAATGAACACACAGTGTTTTGCTCTTTAAAACAAAGGAATAATAATTACCTGCCACAACATAGTAGGTTCCATTTTACTGTAAAAGTCAAATCCCTGGGTATATATTCAAAGGATGCTTGTGGTAACAAGGACGTGTGATCAACTGTATTTATAGAAGCAAATTTGTAATAACAAGAACCTGTAAACAACCTAGATGCCCCTCAATAAAAGAATGGATAAAGAAAATGTGGTACATTTACGCAATGGAGTACTACACAGTGGAAAAAATAACGGCATCTTGAAATTCGCAGGCCAATGGACGGATTTAGAAAGCATCATATTAAGTGAGGTAATCCAGATTCAGAAAGACAAATATAATATGTACTCACTCATAGGTGGTTTTTAAACATAAAGCAAAGAAAACCAGCCTACAAACCACAATCCCAGAGAACTTAGACCACAAAGTGGACCCTAAGAGAGACATACATGGATCTAATCTACATGGGAAGTAGAAAAAGACAAGATCTCCTGAGTAAATTGGGAGCATGGGGACCATGGGAGAAGGCTGAAGGGCAGAAGAGGGGAGTAGAAAAAAATGTAAGCTCAATAAAAACAAGAAGAAAGAAAGCTAAGCACCGATAAGGTTATCAGGGCCTCTTATGGCATCAGCTCCCCTGGAAAATTCTCCCAGGTTACTGAGTTCCTTCTCTGGTGATTGCTTCAATTACATGACACATTGCTCTGTGGGCACAGTACGTTAGGACAGATATATCCCTCAATACCAACATATATGTAAAGTTATGGTTTTAATATATTAATAACTATGTGTGAGAAAAAATGAAGGAAATTTAATTTGAAAATGTTGGGAATGGTTTAACATTGTCTGGATGAACAAAAAGAAAAAGAAAAAAAGCCAAATCCCTGTTCAACAAGCAATGATCAATCCTGGGCAGAATACACTACAGAGCGTGTGGACTGTATAAGATCTCGACCAAACAACTGTCCAGAAGTATCGCCTATCAGCTGGATCACCTCAGTCCTTATCCAAACACTCTCAGCCTCCAAGAGTCTTCAGGTGTAGCTGAATGTTTGGAGCCCTTTTGTTCATGCTGAGGTGAGACCTGCGAGTCAGTACTGTTTCCCTGTTAGTTTAGAGCCTGTTGTGTGCAGTACAGTAGGAGCGTGAGACTTGGGCTTCCAACACGCCCCAGGAACTGGGCAAGGCTGGTGACATTTCTTCTTTAACACGATTTATTTTCAAGAAATGCTTTGCAACACGGCATTTAAGTCTCTCTTGCTTCCAACTTAAACAATTCCTTTATGTCCACTGTGTGGGAAAGGAACGCTTATCAGTGTCGTCCTTAACACAGCTCTTTAGCAGTTACTAAATCACTCCCACTCCAGGCGAAAGCCATCTAACGGCTGTAACCTTTTGTTGAAGGCCTGCCTTTCTGAACTATTGAAAACTGCATTTGCTCTTCTCTGGCCTGCTTCCAGACTCTAGATGTTACTCTCAGAATGTCACAGACAACCCCTTTTACTATACAAAAGCTGTCAAGGAAAGCTGAGATAATCCCTACAGGTTCAAATGTATACACACACACACACACACACATCACACCACACACACATCATGCCACACACACAACAGAGAAAGGCAGCGGTTTTAAAAATCTGATAATTAGCTTTATCTTGTTAGAATATTCATTATCGACTTACAACACATTATCGTTACAAATTTCTTCTTTATGACACTCTTTCCTAGCCCAGCTTGTGCCCAATGTACTGTGTTTAATGGCAACAATTTTACCCTCCCCCTGAAATTACTCTCCATGAGCATATCGGCCGCACGATCGCCTGGAGGGGAGACGGGATGTGCTCAGAGGGACTTGGTGGCTGGGTAGGAAAGTTTATGCAAAGTTTTAATACCAAGAATCCTCATCGTACTTGGGAAAGACAGAACAATGCGATTTAGCATGCATGTGACATTCTCACAAGGTAATGTGACATAGAGACAAAGGAGGTGCTGATGTAGACATTGTTATGAACTAAATTTTCGTAACCTCCCAAATTCCTGAGACATGGGGTCTTTGGAAAAGGATTGGGTCATGGGGTGTGGCCGTTATGCATGGGATTAGTGCCCTTCTAAGGAAGCCTACAAAAGCTTACTGGCTTTCTCTGTTATATGAAGAAACAGGAAGAAAACCACAATTATGAAACAGACAGCAAATATGCCGGCCTCTTGATCTTTGACTTCCCAAACACGAGAACTGTGAGAAAATTTGATGTTATTTGTACGCCTCAGAGAAGAAGCAGCCTGCCTCCATTTTAGCCTTCTTATAGTAAAGATAAACTAGGCTCTCTTCTGTTTATGATTAAACCTCTTGTTTCCCAAGGATTGGGCTATGTTGCACTTTAACTACAAATCGTTTTGTACTGCCCATTCCAGGAACGGCAAGAATGTTTTTATTTCTTTTTTTTTTTTTTTTTTTTTTTTTTTTGGTTTTTCGAGACAGGGTTTCTCTGTGGCTTTGGAGCCTGTCCTGGAACTAGCTCTTGTAGACCAGGCTGATCTCGAACTCACAGAGATCCGCCTGCCTCTGCCTCCCGAGTGCTGGGATTAAAGGCGTGCGCCACCACCGCCCGGCCTGTTTTTATTTCAAATGGTTGTTTAAAGTCATCTTGCGACCCTACCTTTGTTTTCAAAAGGTTATATGACCGCCTATGACCGCCTTGTTAGGAGTACCTGCTGTGGGACTGCCTGGTAGTTACGCCCACCTTGCTACCATGTCTCTTTCAGGAGGACTAACTTGTTATGCCTCTGCTCTGCTCCTGTAACCCCGTCTACTCTGCCTGCCACATCCCTCATTTGGAAACCCCTAAGCTATAAAGTCCTGTCTTCCTCACAACCCAATGCTGACCTCTTAAACTCAGCCTCAGGGAGAGGCAGCCTGTGAACATGAATTTTAAAAAAAAAGCTTGCTTTAATTAATCATTTACTCGAATTAATTTGGCCATGATGATTTGGGTCGGTGGTCTTCCTCTTCCCATATTTGGGATGAACACTTAGTCCTCACCGAAAAGAAAGCAAAATTAGATGCTGCAACAGCAGCCACAAGCCATCAGGGATCTCAGACACTATCTCTCTACATGGCTTCCATCCTTAAGGCCAAAGGTACAACAATGAATACTTTATTTCCAGCAAAATTAAGAGGAGAGGGGAAACAGTCAGAAAGTCTGGCTCATTGCTGAGTCAGCTCTCTATACCTTCCTGACACGCACCCAAGGACTTCGGCTTGATCTCATTGACTACCCAAGGGAGCCAGGAAATACAAATGTTTATATAGGCATGCAGCCAGTTGGCCAAAACACAAGTTACTCTGTGTAGAAGAGAATGACTATTGGGTAGGTAAGTAGCAGTCTCCATGCTAAATCTAAGAAGAAAATATTCTTGAGCTTGGCTGGGAAATGCTGGGTGCTTGAAAGCAGGAATGGGACACCTCACTCACTAATCCCTAATCCTCTACTCTCCCAGTAGGGGCGAGGATGAAAATGGGCCAGGATATTTAAATCAGCTGCACAAATCTTCTAGATTATTTCTAAGTTTAAGATGAAAGGAATCTCAATTATAGGAGCAAAATGACTTTCTCACATCAGAGGAAGCTATTCGAGCTCTCTGAGCTGAGATGCAGTACTTCGTCTTCAAAACAAAAACCATCCATTAGAGAGTTAGTCAGTTCCACGGGAGGAAGCATGCCACTAGCAAATGTCTGGAATTTCTGATGGCTGGGGTGAGGCGCAAAACAATTCTATTAAGAAACAAACAGAGAAAAATTGAAAGCAGAATTGTGGCACCAGACTTGTCACTCACTGGCAGAAGGGACAGCCTCGCAGATCAGCAAGGAGACCCTCAGTATACACGTGTGAGTCATGCATGCTGCCTGAGACCCTGACACGACACGTTACAGAATCTAAATGTCTTCTTCCTGCAAAGCCTCACTAGCAGGCATTTGAGATACGGTATATATAAATATATCCGATATATTTATATATATTTCAATTTTGAGATATTAATAAAATTACATCACTTCTCTCTTTTCTTGCTCTTTTTTGAAATACACGGACTTGTTTTTCATTCGCTGTGTCACACATATGTGTATAAACATATATATTCCTAAATACATGAAACACAACCTACTCAGTCCGCATAGTGTTGCTTGTATGTATGTTTTCGGCGCTGTCATTTGGTATTAGACCCTCAGTTTGTGTGCTCTTCCCCGAGGGAGATGACTTCGCCTGCTCTCAAGACTCTTTAGTTGCCTGTAGCTCTTTGTATACAGTTGAGGCTTTATGGGTTTTCCTCTGTACACGTCAGTGTGTCTACTTCAGCGCTTGTTTATGCTGCCAGTGTTGGTGAGATTATACTGGGTGTAGCTTCTGGCAAGAGATAGGGCAGTAGGACGAAGAAAGACCTGGTCCCGTTTCCTCCCTGATTCATCTTCCAACATGAACTCATGATCTGTCAATGTTCAAGCATACTGCAATTTTTTTGGGACCACTACCTTTCCAGAGATGTAATCAACAGGAACAAAAAGATGATCCTTTGTGTGTGTGTGTGTGTGTGTGTGTGGGTGTGTGTGTGTGTGTGTGTATGTGTGTGTGTGTTTGTGTGTTTGTGTTTTTTTTTTGTGTGTGTGTGTGTGTAAAAAGGATGAACTTTGAAGCAGAAAACTGTAGTAGAAAATCTAAGATTTAAGAGTCACTGAGCAAGGGTACCAGGGGGAAAGATCTACAAAACTGGGAAGTGCTTCCTAAGAAGAAAGCTGCCATGACTCAGTGACTCACATGGAGCTCCTGACACTTCCTAGGAACAAATGTCAGATGCTTCCCCTCTCTCCTGATACATTTATCTCAAAAAGTCATGCTTTTAAATATAAGTTCCAATGTTTTACATAGATTGGTCACAATCCCCTGAGCTATGTAAATAAAACACCAGGCCACTGGGGAGGGAGTAGGTAGTAGAAACCTGTGGACCACTGGTACTAGCACAAGAAGCTAGCCTTGCCAGACTGAGAAACTCCAGGTCTGTAAGAGACCCTGTCCTGAAAAAAGATAAAGAGAAAGCAAGTCAAACACCCAATGTCAAGTTGTTTGGACTATAATCCTCACACACATATATGCATATACATATATAGTGCACACACATGTATATATATATATGTATAGTGTACACACATGCATATACATATATAGTGTACACACGCGCATATACATGTATAGTGTATACACACACACACATATACATGTATAATGTATAAGGCCATTTTGAAACACTGCATGAGAGATCCAGGGAGAAATCATGTGACCTTGAATCTTCTTCACTGATGTGGACAGTCTTCCAGAAAACTAATTTAGAAATCATATCCCCTTAAACGTACATTCTTGCTAATCCTGGTAAATTATTTAGCTATAAGCGCACAGGTTCTGTTTGAAATACCCATTCCTGCAATGGCTCAGGATAGGGGAAGGTTCACATCTATGTGAAAAAATAGTAGGAAATTTTAATTTTTATTTTTGATAGATTTTTAACTCACTTACTTGTGAAAAAGCATGGGACTCTGAGCACCTGCAGATGATATGTAGGTGTGTCAGACCAGTCCATCCGTCCTCACATTGGCAGACAGAAGCCTTTTAATGGGGCCTTCACGGGGCCTGGATACCACTGGGAGCCTTGAGCTGGAGCTGTGGCCACAGCCAACATCTGAATTGGCTTTGATTGGCAGAGCTTGCGACTGTTGGTCATGGATCTTTGAAACTCCTTCCCAAGCTCGGGGTGAGCAATGAAAGCTCTAGCTGGGGCCCTGTGGCATCTTGGACTTAACTGCCTTAGCCTCCCCAAGGCCTTGCTGGCCCCTGCATGCTCACAAATCACAGATTTGCTTGTGTCTTCTTTAGACTTTTCTTGTAATTCTTGGTAAAGCATGTGTTCCTCAGGAACTAGGGGTCAATCGCCTTAAGATATTCATTACATCAAGGTTTCCTGATGCCTTTCTAGTGCCGTTTGCAGGACTAGTTATGGGTGGTGTGGTTTTGGACTTGGCCAGGTCTGGCATGCCAACCCGCAGCTCCTGAAGCGTCTGGAGCCAGGCACAAAAACTAAATTTTACTTTTCAGACCACGGAGTTCTTGGCTGTGCATCTTCGAACACAAAACAGTTCTTTCTTAGAGTGAGAATAAGAGAATGTTATGGAATGAAATAATCGGGCAAATTCTAAAATAAGCACAAGATATTCTTTTAAATACTAAACTTTTAATTTGCATTTCATAGCTGGGGGATTCTCTGCTGATTATTATGCTATACAAATCAACGAGCAAGAAACCACGAAAAAATTCAGAGTGTAGCACCACAATCCACAGTTACCATTTATTGTGACACCCTAGTTCTTCTTTAATTATTCACTGTGGCACTTTATGGCTGAGCATAAGTGTGTCACACTGCATTCTTCTACGTTAAGCTATGTGCTTCAGTATCTCTGGGACTATTAAATGTTCTCAGTATTCAAGAGGAGCGATCTTTGTGACAAAGTCTAGGGTTATTTAGTAACACAACAGGATAAAACATGCTTTAAGTATTGTTTTAAAAACACACATTAAACATATCAACATTCTGGGGATGACTAGAAAGACCAGAGGGGAAAGGAGCTTGCTGCCAAGTCTAGTGACCCAAATTCCATCTCCAGGACCCACATGATGAAGGAGAGACCGAACTCCTGCTAGTTGTCTTCTAACCTCTACACATGCATGCTTGGCATGTATGCCCACCCACCCCCACCAAATAAGCAAACAAATAAATTTATTTTTTAACTCTGGTGAAATACAATATAGGTCTTGTTTAATGAAATCTGTGGTGCTAGGTTTTTGGTTTTTAAAGATTTCTCTATAAAAGAGACAAGATGAAGGAAATCACTGCTATCAAGTAACAGAAGAAGAAATCCAGGAATTATTGATTTTCTGGGGTTTTTTGTTTGTTTTTTGATACAGGTTTCTCTGTTTAACAGCCCTGGCCGTCCTGGAACTAGTTCATGTAGACCACGCTGGCCTTGAACTCAGAGAGATCCACCTGCCTTTGCCTACCGAGTGCTTTGATTTTATTTTTTAAACATCTTTGTTCAATTTAAATTAACATGGGCAAAAGGCTTGTATCTACAGGTTTGTTCTTTCTCAAAATGCTCTAAAATGAAGGCAGGCAAGGTAGAGCAGCGGATGAAGGCACCTGCAGTGCAACTCTGACCCTCGAACCCACTTAAAGGCAGAAGGAAAGAATTGACCCCCAAAAGTTGGGGCCTTGGCCTACAAACTCACACTGGGGCAAGGCTCCCTATCACACATACATACATTTACACACACGCACAGAAGAGGGGAATGAGACGGTGACGGTGATGGTGATAACGGTGGTGGGGATGGTGACGGTGAGGTAGATAATAAAGAGTCAGGGACTGATAACTTCCTAACAGTAAGGGTACCTTCTTGCCACAGTCCTGGGCTGGTTTATGAACTTCAGCTTTTAAATGGGCTATGGGGAGAAAAATGGAAAACTGAGCTCCTGTCTGCCATTGTTCAATCAACCCCAGGGCTTCAACCCCAAGGCCTCAGACTTAGCAGTGCAGCGTTTCTACATCTGCTGAACACAGGAAGAGTGGGTATTTTGTCTTATGCCAAACCACACCGACTAAGGAAGCAGCATATCTACCATAAAAAAGAGCACGGAAGAAATACTCAGGGGATATTATCACCCTTTATATGGGTAACATAACAAATAATATATAACAGATAATGAGCAGAAGGGAGGGAAATGCTTCTTTCTGCTGTATAGGCTAGAGGGCACTGTAACATAATCTTAGTAGAAACATCTGCAACCTATAATAACCCAGACTTTTGCACATTAATTACTGAATGCATATTTTACGGCCCTACCTGGTTACAGATGTCTCGTTCTCTGACCAACATTTAAATTGAGAGAGAGAGAGAGAGAGAGAGAGAGAGAGACTGTGTTTAAGGAATGCTTATTAATTTCTTTTCACCTCATTTTTGTTGCTGTTTTATAAAATTTCATGTCAAGATGGAAGTCATGAAAATATTGATACGTCATGATGAGGAGCAAGCATCACTGACAGAAATTCCTTGGTCTGAGCCGGGTGGTGGTGGCGCACGCCTTTAATCCCAGCACTCGGGAGGCAGAGGCAGGCGGATCTCTGAGTTCGAGGCCAGCCTGGTCTACAAGAGCTAGTTCCAGGACAGGCTCTAGAAACTACAGGGAAACCTTGTCTCGAAAAACCAAAAAAAAAAAAAAGAAATTCCTTGGTCTGATAGCTAGAGATGACTTGTTCAATTATGAATTAAAATAATAAAAGGAAGGAGCATATATGAAATGTTCAGAGTTTATAGTATAAGATTATGTTTAAAGATTAGTTTCTTAGGAATTCTGACGTATAGAGTTCTCTGTGCATGTTTTCATCTCCTTTCAAATGTAGAGAGCTTGAAAAATGTTCACTTGCTTTTGTTCACTATTTGAAAAATAAAGCAAAAGACAGCTTAGAATATAGTCCGGTTCTGAGGTGTGCTCAAGAAAGGAGTCCACGGCTGGGCATGGCACATGCCTTAAATCCCAGGATTCAGGAGACAAATAACTCAAAGAATTCAAGACTAGCCTGATCTACGTAATAAGTTCTAGGCTAAGCAGAGCTACATAGTAAGACTCCGCCTTTAAAAAAAGAATAAAAAGAAAAAGAAGAAGAGAGACCTTAGCTACACCAGTGTTTCTGAGCTGATACCCTCGCTGGCCTTGTATAAGTGCTCCTTTCGGGTACTCAGCAGACATTCCCAATGTAAGAACTGGGGCCTCGTGGTTTCCTTTTCTTCCTTGAGTGCAGCTGAAATTCCTCCATGCAGTCATCTGAATTTTATACTAAGAGGACAAAGCTTAACAAGAGGCTTCCTTCCTCCTCTTCCACTGTAAAACCCAGGCCCCGAGATCTCTATAATCAGGCCTGCATTTCCACGTGTGCACGTTTGTGTTCCAGAGTAGATGCCACAGAAGGGCACAGCGAGGAAGCCATGCGGAACAGAAACGCTCGCTCTAGGGAAGTATCCAGAGACCCAGGCAAAGCAGGCAAGAGGGACTTTTATTTGCTGAGACTCTCTTTCCTCTGCTGTTCCACTAGACCAGTGGTTCTTAACCTGTGGGTCGCGACCCCTTGGAGGGGTTGAATATTAGAAATCATGCATATCAGATATTTACATTATTATTCATAACAGTAGCAAAATTACAGTTATAAAGTAGAAAGAAAATAATTTTGTGGTTCCACAACATGAGGAATTGAAGTAAAGGATTGGGTCATTAGGAGGGTTGGGAACCAACACACTAGACCAAATGGCAGTTCAGTTGTAACTGAGATGGGATGAAAACTTTCTGTTTTGATAGGAAGTACCAGCGATGATTTCATTCATGAATAACTAGACAAACCTTCAATTTCTCTGAAAGGTTTTACTTCAGAAAGTCTTCCTCGAATGCTTGACTGTTAAGAAGGTCTTACTTCTTATTAATTATTAATTATATGAATCATTATACAGTCATTTAAAAAGATAGATTAAGTTGAAAATCATCTTGGAACTGCTCATAGACATTTACAAAGGTTTCTAAAATTTTATTTTTTACATGTTTTCTTAAAAGTTATGGTATTTTAGATCTCTATCACTGTGCACTAGGACAATAACATCCATTTTTGTTTAAAAGTTTTTAGTGGGACATTTTCTGTACACAAAATGAGATAAGATGCCATTAACGAGAATGTGGCCAGTGCTTAGTACACAAAAAGTAGCCTGTGCTCATGTATATTAAAAAATTGACAAAGATGTTCAATTGGAAATATAACTAGGAGTTACATATCAATAAAAAAATTTAAACTCAAACTCAACATATATTCCATGCATAATCAAGGCAGGCAGATGACATCTCCATTTTAGATGACTTTTCTCTATTTTTTTTAACTGTACTCTCAATCCAGAAGAAAGCAAATTCCCAGCACACAACACAAACACAGCACCCAGTCTGCTGCCTGCAGGAAAGCGCTGGCCTCCACAGTACACCCGCTCTGGGAGCAGGCGTCCCCGTGAGGAGCAAGGCTGTTGCTAGGTGCAACAGGAAGGGAAAGGGGACAACACAGCCTGCAAAGAGTCAAACTGGGAGCAAGCAAGGGCCAAAGAACCTGGTGCTTACTGAACACCTACTAGGCTGACATTATTAGGGGCTTGGAATCTAAACCTTCAGACATATTCTCTTTATGTAGAAGCTCAAAATCGACTTTTCCTTTTGTTCTTTTATTTTGAAAAACTGTCCAACGCTGAGGAAAGTTTCAGGAAATTGTACAAAATGGTTCCACTAAGCATTTCAATCAGCTTGTCCTAATATCAATATCACACACAACATCATCAAAGCTAAGAAGCTGACCTGGACACCGGGCTACTAGTGACGCTCACGTGCTTACTTACTCCTCTGGTCCGGACTGACTCAGAATCTGCACCACGCTTAGCTATCTCTCTCTCTTTACTCTCAACCATCCTTGTCTATCATGACCTTGTCATTCCTGTTAGATACTAAGCAAATCAGCATAGACGCATGTCCTAAGAATACAGCATATTTTGATGGATAGGCGCGCTTAACAGAAAGATGATAACTGAATTTGACTGGGGTGGGAGTAGCATACTTCCCCTATTTATAGCTCACTAATCCAACATCCTTTCATAGTGGTTTGAAGAATGTTAGGTATTAGGAATGCAGTCTTAAATAAATGCAGAAATGGCCTGTGCTCCTACGGGTTTTCTGAGAGAGTAGGTAATCCATGGTGTTGATCACGGACAACTACAAAGAAGAGACAATGGGGACTGTGTAGCAAGGAATAGACACGGTTCACCTGCTGGACAAGGTCTCAAAAGGTTCCTGGGGAAAAGAGCAGCAAGCTAAGAACTCAGTGGTAAGCTGGCTTTGTCAGGGAAGAAGAAACAGGGGTGCTCCAGGAAGGGGACCAGCGTCCACAAAGGTCGTGAGCCAGGAGCACGGGCTGTACTTCACTAGTTACAGACACAACATCAAGAACATCTGACCCAAAACGTCGCATGGAAATGGGAGACCCGATGACACTGGCGGAAAGAAACCACAGCTGCATTGAGCATGAGAGTAAGAATTCACATAATAAGAATAAAGAAAGAAGAGACATACTGACGTGAACTGCATAGCATGTGGTTCCGTTCATGTTTCCAGTTACTCACGGGTAATAGGGCGGAATTGGGAAGAAGTCATGCTGACCTCGACTAGGGTCCATAGAGGACTGGAGATGTGTAGGGAAAGCAAACAGTGTTTGGTGACCGAGATGACGGAGGCTAGGCCATCAGGAAAAATGGGGAACCGAAAGTTAGAAAAAATGGCAGTCTGAAAGATAGATTTATTCTTTCCCTCAACAGCTTCGGCACCATGGAGTTTAAACAAACTGTTCAACTTCCACCTACTTTCGTGAATCAGTATAGTTACTGCTTTCAGTGCAAGGCTTGAACTTAGGGTTTGGTCCATGCTGGGCAAGCATCCTGCCACTGAGTTAAATCTCTTCAGTGTTCTGAGACTGGCTCTTGCCTTGTACACAGCCCAAGCAGACCTGGAACTCACGATCTTCCTGTCTCAGCCTTCCGAGAAGAGGAATATAGAGAGACATGTACCACCATATGTAGTTTCAGAATTATTTTTTATCATTAATGTCACCAAAAAAAAATACATCTTAAGGATTTAAGGCTCCTATATGTTCTTGTTTTAACTGAGAATATAGGTGCTGGTGGTATTTTGGCTTACCCCATCCCCCACTCCTATCTTCAAGAGCATGAGACAGAGAAGAAAGCACAGGGCAGAGAATGGAAATAAATGTACAGGGCTATGCGCAGGGCAAGGTAGACATCCAGGAAGACCTAAAACTTGTGGAGCCAGAAGATGGCAGGCGCTCTGAGAAGGGGAAAGCAGGTCATGAGGACCATAAAGGAGAGACTGTCAAAGAGGCATCCCTTCCCACAGAGAAGTGAAATGGTGGCTAGTCCCTCTGAATGTGGTTGACAGTTGAGGTAGACTAAGGGGCCAAGGACAATGGCACTGGGATTTGTCTCTAGTGCATGTACTGGCTTTTGGGGATCCCATTCTCTTTGGATATATACCTTGCTCAACCTGGATATAGTGTGGACTTCACACAGGGCAGGGTGCCTTGCCTTCTCTTAAGACTGTAGGGAGGTGAGGGGGAGGGTAGGTGGAGGGAGTGGAAGGGATGTGGGAGGAGAGAAGGAAGTGGGAATTTGAATTGGTATTTTTTAAAGTAAAATAATAATAATAATAATAATAATAATAATAATAATAATAATAATAATAATAATAGATTCCTAGACTCAAGCTTTGCTCAGGGTAACTGACATGGCTGACCACGGCAAATGCAATTTCAGAACAAAAATTTACTCAATAAACTGAGGAGCGAATGGGACCTGAGGAGACAGTGCTATGACGGGAAAACCCCTGTGACCGGAAAACCCCTTCAAACGTAGTCTGTGTCCTGTGAACATGTCCATAATGTGTTCCTAGGCTCAGGGGAGGAGAGCAAGGTGGAACCCTACTGAGAAGGGTGCACACTTCTGCAGGGATCCTACAGTGGGGAGGAAACAGAAGTATTTTTCAGCTGTGACGATGTCTTCACTGCAGGTCAGAGATAGATGCAAAATATCTGCCTGGAGACAGATGAAACCTCTGCCCAGAAACAACTGTGATTCTTACCAGGGCCAAAGGGAAGCCCAGAGTGCCAAGGAGACTGTCTCTGACTGGAACTGCTTCTCCCACGCACAAGTGCAGACCTTAACTGCTCCCTCCTCATGCGCATGCGCAAACTTCACAGTCCCTTATCCGTCTTTCTGTTGTTGCTTCTCCTTTTCATTTTGCTTGCACTGACCTTTCTATTGATTTATTTGTTTTTTATCTTGCTAACTGACCTTGTGTTCTGATCTCCCACCCCGCCTCTTTCTTTCCTTTCATTCACATCCTTTGCTAACATTTGATAACGCCTTAGCTGCTGGTGACAGAAACGCCTGGGTCACCCGTCACCCCTCACCACACCCTCAGTACTCTCGGTAAAGAAGGAGCAAAGTTCATGTGCTGAGAGACAGGTGGACACCTTGGATAGCATCCTAAACTGAGGATGCTTCAAACAGTTTACTTACCTGTACCAGACCCATAAGGATTTTGAATCTGAAAAAAAAAAATTATTCCAATATAATCCTGTTTCTACCAGGATTTTATCAGCTCACAAGGTCACTGTGAAGCTGATTTTCTTTCCTAACCTTATTGGTAGGGTCAAAGTCAGGTTTCTAGTTCTTGGTTGCCTTTATCGAGTTAAGACTTAGTGTGGGTAATAAACGCCTTCGTTCAGTCTCCCGTGCATGCACACGGACGCTGTTCAGAGATGCAGATGGTGTGCGGGGACAGGGAGTAAAATGATAGATCCATCCCTTCCTCTTTCACTTTGTTTGTTCCCTCCCTCTCTCTCCACAGACTACGCTCTTCTCATGGATCTAGAACACCATTTCCATTAACCAAACTGTTTCTCTTAAAACATATCTAAAATGTCATCACTAGCTACTGAGGATAACAAAACACTGCCTACTCTTTCAACAAACTATAAAGTCCACAGGAAACACAATTTAAAAATCTTCCATAAATGAACAGTATCCAAAAATATCCTAACCCACAATCTCAGTGCCTTACCCCATCAGAGAAAAACATAGTCACAATATTCTCTGATATCTGGTCAATGCGTTTAACGAAAGTCTTTTAGCAAATGAATTTGTGATGGCTATCAACTAGGAATACACAGGAGTAGCACATGCAATTCCAGGCATAGCATGAAGTGTGACTCTCCCTAATCTCTCCTTTCTTTTCCCCCATTTACCCTCCTCAGCCGTTCTGTGATGGAGGATTCCCATTGGCTAATAAAGAAAGTGCGGGAGCCGGGTGGCGGGAAGCCAGCCCGCAGCTCCACACTACAGTTCTGGTCAGTTTGTTGACAGAAAACCCTCCCTAGCATCAGCCCCCAGTCCTCATGCTCTCCTGCTGAATGACAGAAGATGGATATTGAGAACTGAGGCACACGTACACATCTCTTTACATCATCATTGTTGAGTTTTCTCTTTGCTTGTGCTCCTGGGGTCTAGGAAATGCATTTTCGTATTTAGCAATCAGGAAATACGTCACAGGCCAACAAAGTTCTCCTGTTGTCCACAGTGAGGGGAAGACGCCAGAGCTCTGAAATTGTAGTGATGAGCTGTGGGCTGCATTCCCGCCGCCCTGCTTTCGGCCTCCTGACTAGCTTATGCCCCAAAATAATTACACAGAAACTGTATTCTTTTAAACACTGCCTGGCCCATTATTTTCAGGCTCTTATTCACATCTTGACTAACCCATATCTAATAATCTGTGTAGCACCACAAAGTGGTGCCTTACCAGGTAGATTCTAGCGTGTGTCCATCTTGGGCTGGAGCTTCATCGCATCTGGCATCTCTCTGAGGAGAGGCACGGCAGTCTGACTAACTTAGGAGAGGCGTGGCATCTAACTGATCCTTCTACCTCACTTCCTCTTCCTGTTCTGTCTACTCCACCCACCTAAGGGGCGGTCTATCAAATGGGCCAGGCAGTTTCTTTATTAGCCAATGAAATCAACTCAAACAGAAGACTCTCCCACATCATGAAATGATAATATTACCACGGTACTAAAACTGTTTTGTCGAGACCAAGGAAGGTGTCTGACATCTTGATTTCCAGCTGCAAAACTGAGGATCTGAGGGTCATACAAGTTCAAGTGTCTGCCATGTACCCTCTGGCTTTGAGCCTCAGAAAAGATCTTAAGGGAAAGTGGGGGAAAGAGAAGGGAGAGGAAGAAGGACAACAAACTAGATATGAGTGGGTGACAAAACATTAGAAATCACAAAGCGAGAGTCACAGGTATAGTCCCAACAATAAGGATGTTCCGACAAGGACATTTTGATTTCAACCCACTCATCCCAATGACACAGCAAGACTCTCTCTCAAAAAACAGCACAATAGTTTTGAAAAAAAAAAGGCCAACTAAAGAAGTCTTTCAAACTCAGCTTTGGAACTCAGTGATTCTACAAATGTCCCTCTAAGTCCCTAGAGATGTGTGAAGGACGGGTGCAGGTCTTAGGCCTTAAGATACCAGATAACCAGAGTTTCTTTTGTTTTTCTTCACCTGGACATTCGTGGAAAACTTAGAACTAGCTAGCCCCTCCCCTTAAATAGACCTACAGCCCTATTTAAACTGCAGTCACTGGCGGAGTCATTGTCTCAAGAACATTTAATAAGCATCACACAGCGCGATGGGAGAGACAAGATTCTGGAGCTCTTCCTGAGATGGGGAAACAGGCAAAAAGTAGAAGCCCTAGTGCCAGTGGCTGCATCCTGGAGGAAAGTCTTACAGGTTTTCACATCTAGAAGCCACAATTGTTTAGTAAAGAACTCCTCATCTAACGTCCAGCAAGGTGTCCAGCCATTCCCCATTGTGACATGACCCTGTCTGCAAATACGTTGGACTGCATTCATAGATACCCTAGGGCAATGTACCCCATAGGCTATGTGTCGGACATGAATTGTAAGGAATACTGAAATCCTGAATATAGTTCTGAGTGAATGTGTATTGCATGGCTTGGGCACTGCCAGGCAGGCTCCTGCGAAACTTGGGAAAGCCTTTTCCTCTGGTCAGGTTCAGGAAACCAAAGCCTTCCTCTGCTCAAGTATAGGAAGTTCAAGAATGATTGAGCAGCATGCAGAAAAACTAGCAATGCACTTCCTTCTCCCAGTTACACCTGAAACTCCTTGCCTAAGAGACTAGCTAGCCCCTCCCCTTATGGTGTTTGTAATTAACACACTAGGTTCTGGGTGGGTGCAGTTCCACCAGTGACTGGGGTGGCTCCATCAGAGTGTGTTCAGCTCACCCGATTCCAGCTTTTCTGCACACATTTCTGTCATTTTTCCAGGGTCCCTGTTCTTTCTTCATTCCCTCCTAGTCCCAGTCTGGATTCTAGACCCAAGACTCCCAGGTCTGGACAGTCTACAAGGTTGTTGGCTCCTTATGCAGCCCTCTCTGGCCTGGAACTAGCTATGTAGGTAGCTGGCTTCCAACTCAGAGATCCACCTGCCTCTGTCTCCCAGTTGCTGGGATTAAAGGTAGCTTCTATTTTTAACATATCTAATTATCAAATGTTTTATGGCTAAAACCCATGTTATTGTGCTTCCTGTCCATCAGCTGGAGCTTTGCTCCTGAGAGTGTGGAGAGAGAATCCATTAACCTTTTCTACTAAATTAGTTAAGACTTTAATTTAACTCAGTCATCATTTTCCTCTTTAAATGTTCTCTTCCCCAGAGATACTGCCTCCCTTTATATCAGGTACATCATCCCAGAGATACTGCCTCCCTTTATATCAGGTACATCATGAACAAGAATGCATGAAGAAAGGGGGCCTGAAGGAACGGTCCTTCTGCATGAAACCATTACTGGCTATAATTATAACAGCAGTCCTACAGCCCTCAAGGAATCAAAAGTATATATCTGAAGAGAGACACAAGAAAGGGTGACCACAGACCCTTGAAGCTTATTTTTCCTCATTAGTGGTATTTGAAAATTGGTAGACGTCTCTGAGACAGGTAAAAACATAAACAGCCATCCATGAAATGGTTTACTGATGTTTAATCACAACACATGGCAGGCTCTCTGTGTTCTTCCTCATTAACAACAAGCAAATGCAATGCAGTGAGCAAGACAGAAGTGAACACTATACACTATATGCTACCAGTTCCCGCCCACCCACAAGGTCAGAGGCAGGCAGGCAGCAGGTAATTATGCCTTCTGCTCTTCTTTCTGTACTTTAGAAAGAAATAAATGTATTTGTTAAAAAGTAATGTCACCTGCATTTATACGTTTCATAGCTACTACCTGCTTTGTTTTTAAATTACTACAATTTTTAGGAAACTGTCTTTCTTCAGTAATGTTCCAAAATTCTTTGCACATCAAAATTTTATAAAATATTTGAGTAGTTTTCATTGTGATTTCTATACGAGAGAATTCAGCTAAAGAATAGATTGAAAAGCTATGAAGCCCAGTATGAAATTTAACATGCATATAATTTTATTTCAAGGAAAATAGTATCAGTTAAAGTGTTTAAAGGTGAATATCCTGAACACAGGCTTTTCATAAGGAGTGTGCTTCAGTTTTAACATAAAATTTAAGTACCACCTGCTTTAAAGAGATTTGAAGTAATGTATAAGTCTGTTTCTTTAAACATTTGCAAAGGTATATTTAATATACTATAATGTATATTAAATTTGACTTTGGTTTTACTGACAGCCAAGATAGGAATGAAAAACAAATGGAGGAACACTTAATTTTATTTTATTCATCTGATAAAATAAAATACCTGTGTTCTTTTAGAAAAAAAAAAAAACAAGTGAGCATTTTGCTACTAAGTTCTGAACAAAGTTTATCACATGGTATTTATCAAAGAAATGTAAACAGTGGGCACTTAACAATATTATGTCTTCAATAAAGCCTGCAGCAGAAAACTGAACGACAATCCTAACAAAGTTGGGTATTGCTGAGACATGCAATAAGATACAAGAAAATGCCACAAATGCCGTGCAGTGTGAGTGCCTCAGCGGGGAATGCTCTAAAGATGACAGAGCACACAGAAGTTCCACGGGCCACTAGTTTCTGAGCACAGTTTAACAGAGAAGGAAACACATGTCTACTATGTTCTTTATCCTCACCTCAGCTGTCTCTGTAGGAAGTTACTCTCACACTTACCAGCAAGCTGGCTAATACAGGGACCTTCTGTTCATGTCTGAACAAAGAAATGCCCACACCAAACACACTAATACAGGATTAGCACTCGATTGTATGTGCTGAAAACTTAGGTAGGAGATGACCGTGTACGTCAATTACAGCAGTATCTGGGCTCTACACTGGCTTCAACAATCAGCTTCTGATCCACTCCACAGCTGAAGGAGCTTCTCATCCAAAGCTCCAGAACACTTTTCTGAGGAAACTGACTCTCCACATACTGCTTTACTCTAAAACTTCTCAGAGCTTTGGGATAACTAACATAACATGTAACATAACATAACTTTGTATGTTAGTTATTGGGTAGGGAGTGTGCAATAAGCTTGCCTAACCACAGTGCCCCCAATTCATGGAGCATCCTGTGCAACAGATTTGGAAAGATCCCTAAAACAGACACAACCTCAGTTTCTTTAGGAACAGGAATCACCTCCTTGAACAACAGACAAGACTGACATCACTGAGAAGCTGTTTTCAGCAACATTCATTGTTCAAAGATCTTCCAGAGAAAATTAATTTACAATATGTTTCCAGCACCTGGTTGAAGCAAGAGGCTGTTGCCCATCAATGGTGAGCAATGTCTGTATTAGTAACAAAATAACAATGTCTCCGTGTCTCTGGCTTCACATTAGGCTGCCAGTTCAGATAAAATAATAAGAGCAACACCATCAGGAAAATTCACTGTCTTCATCCTAGAGAGGAATGTTTCCTATTCAGTTATATCAGGAGGTCATTCAAGCTATAAATACAAGAGTTTAATAAAGATAGTCAAATAAAAGGGCATGCAAATGTTTACTTTTATTTATAGCATTTGATATTGAAAACTAGTCTGCTAGTAGACAATTCCTTCTCATTGCTGGATCAGAGGAACTCAACAATGCTAAGAGGCAAGCTTATCACACTATACGGCATGGCACACCCACGGTACATCCTTGAATTCTAATCATCATCTGATGAAATAGTCTAATTGTTGTTCCTGTTTACCCAAGGATCAATGGTCTACTTGGAAGAATGTTTTTTCTCTAGATTCAGTCACTTTTCTAACTGCAGAAATAGTGAATTCTGAGAGGCCCATTGCTTTTAATTCAATCTTAGAGATTTAGGTCAAGGCACTGTCAGAAAAAAACTATCAGTAACATTGTAACACTGGCCTCATGAATAAGACAAGCCCTTAAAGATGCTTTTTGTTAACAGCTAGGGTGAGGCCTTCAAAGCCTCTTGGTCAGGCATTTGCTCCATTGACTCAAGGTGTCCATACCCACGATGCACTTTCTGTGTGACATCTTCCACAGACGAGACTCTCGTAGTTCCAAAACTCTAGGCTATTTTTTATAAAGTCCAACTGTGACAAATTAGTATGTCACAGAACTATTCCTATGGGCATGTATGCCAGTGCTTTGTCCAGGTAGGGCTATGAGGTTATAAATACAAAGACCTTCAGTTTTGTAATTTACTTGAGACATGTGTGTCTGTGTGCTTGGTCACTATAATTCCAAACAGCTTTTTATGTTAGTCTCTTTTCTCGATGCTGTTCCATGGGTGAAGTTAAATGACTAAAGCCACACACCACTGAAGAATATAAGAATATAATATTCTATTATTTCAAACTGCAGTTCATAGAATTTAGAGGCTTGCAAACCACATTGCAAATTTGACAGGTATCATCTTTTCTGCTTTGTTGGGCTAATCATGACTCCAATATAAATATTAACAGGCTTGTCAATCACTAAAGCTTCTATTTGTGTAATAAATAATCAGTAATAACCAGAGTGGTCTGGCCATTCTTGGTGTATTAGAGCCAATACTCCCTCTTTTCTTCAATATGAGGATACCTACCACAAGCAAATGGGTATAGGCTTCAGTCTACTCTGGATTAGAAGAAAAATAAAATTACTAGGAATTCTTGGCCTCTGTTAGGATATAAAGCATACCACAGAACGGTATGACAACAGGCTGCAGGAGACAAGAAAATTGTCCTTAACTAGACTAGTTGTTGGTCCAGGACTTCCAAGTTAATCTTCCTTTGGTGAGAAGCTCGCATTTCAAAGAGCGTGGGAGGTTTTTAATTCATGAACCTGAGACCTGAGTGAAGAGTCTATGCACACCTTTGCAGCAGAGGAACAAAAATGGAGACACAGTGGGAACCTAATGGGAAAGCAAATGAAGATTAGGCTAACTCCGCCAATGGACACCAGGGCAGCTACTTATAGAATCAGAAATCATCCACTGGGCAGAACCATTTTGCTTCCAACTTACCCGACTCTAAAGGAACCTTAAAGGACTCATGAAATTAAATCCATATTGGATGTAGAGTCCAATAGGAACCCCAGCAGACCAGAATCTGATCTGTGAAAAGATTTTATTAACGAAATCAGAAGAGTCACTAAGTGAGAGAAATGCCACCATGTTCTTTTTGGCAAATGTCTACTTATCTGGCAAATGTCTATTAGCAAGAAACTCCATGAGTCAGAGAGGCATGATGTCCATACACCCTGGGGTGGTGGTTGGGAAATCGAAGGGCTTCGCAGACAAACCCATCTGGAGACGAAGCTGGAGTTGTCTTCACAAGCTGGCGGCTAGTGTTAGAGACTAGTGGATTTGACAAAGGACACTTCGCATTCGGCATTCGCGCAGTCACTTGGTGTGGGTGGGGACCAGACAGCACGACAGAATGGGTACAGCCATGCGTCATTAGTCACTGAGGACTTCTGCCAGGCAGAAGATGGGGGAGGCCTCCAACCGCGGGGCTTCTGCACGCAGTGGGTTCAGAGGGGAAGGCACAAAGTAGGAGGAACTAGGGTGAGGATATTCCATCTATGCTGAAAAATAAGTTGGCAAGAACTCAAGCCTGCTTCTTCAGGAATGCTGCTGCTACTCTTTGAACGAGTCTGGTGAGCTCTGAGTATGGGCCAGACATTCAGTTAGCCACTGAAGGTGAGACCCAGAATGGAAAACACACACACACACACACACGCACACGCACACGCACACACTTCTCGTGGAAACCAGCACAGACGAGTTATAGACCTCTGTGGAGTTGGCTGGCCACTACGGCATCTTACACACACCAAAGGACATGTTGTTTGTCTATGAGTCCTGGGAGTGGCCACATCTGCGTGAACATAAGGAGAGTTTATACGAAAGCACGGTGAAAGCAAAAATCATGACTGTTTTTTAATGTCATGTCCCCCTTGGTACTACAGGTTGAAGTCCCTACAGAGAGCAATAGGGACCTGTATATCCTCCCTCCCAGGCTAGACTGCTGCTAGGAACCCTGAGGAAGACCCTGTTCTCTCTCCACCCACAGACAGTTTACACTGAATCTGGCTTCAGCTCGTTGGACTGAGCCACCCTGGGAAGTGTGATCCCATGCAGACAAGGGTTTCCTTATCTGCTGTCTCCCACCCCTTTCTGACTCACGCTGGTGGTGCGGGACAGTGTGCCAGGCAGGCTCTCGTGAGGACACAGGCGTATGGACATAGACACGCAGGTAACAATGACTGATAAGAAGGAAGTCATGGACTGGAAAGAGAGCCGGAAGGGATACACGGGGGTGGAGAGAGGAGAGGGAAGGGGAGGCTGATATATTATCTTCTCAAGAAAAAAAACAAAGAATGATAAGTTATAAAAAAAATTAAAATCTTAAAATATAAGTGTTTTGAAAAAGTAAAATGTCCTTACTATTAGCTCATAAATTCTCACATCCCAACAGGATTCTCAAAGAATTCAAAAATAGTATTGGCTTTTGCTTCATGTTAAGAGAAACATAGGAAAAACAGAAAGATCCAGGAGCTAAATCCCTTACTAGAAAAGAAAACCAAAAGCCCCTTAGTGTCCCAGTGCCTAGGAATGAAAGGCTCTCGCCTAGGAGCCTGCTTGGTATTCTTTTTCTTTAATCTAAATGTTTTAGTACAGCACATGTGAAGAATTTAATTCCTTATGGTGTTGCAAATTTGGGGAGCTGGTCTCACTCAAGTTTCGAGGAGGTGCAGCCTAACTGGAGAAAGCAGATCACGCAGGGATGAACGTTGAGGGTAATACCTGGTCCCCGACTCCTTCCTGGCTGGAGATGTGAACTGCTGTCCTCCGGATGGCTTGTCCCCACCCTGAGGGACAGAAACCTCTGAAAACATGAGCACAGACACCTCTGTCCCTCTCTCTTCTAGTCAGTTGTTTGGATGAAGTGCTTTGTCGCAAAGACTAACGAATGACTAATGCCCTACTGTGGTCTGAAACTTCACGCCACATATCGAAAGTGTGTTAAAAGTCCTTTATCTCATATTTTGCCTGTGCTTGGCTTTCCCTTCTCTGCTTGTACCAAAACAGCCATAATGTAGGATGTATTCACATCCTGTCAGTAGCCAAAACAACAAAACCAATCGTCGGGATTCCCTAGGCCTTCTTAATACACTTACTCCAAATACAGCCCATCCAACATGGCAGGGGAAAGGAGTAGGCTTCTGTAGTGAGGAGGCAACGGGCTGCATTCCTGCCACCCAGCTCCTGGCCACCTGGCTAGCTTATGCCCTGAAATAACAACACACAAACTGTATTCATTTAAACACTGACTGGCCCATTAGTTTCAGCCTCTTACTCACATCTTGACTAACCCATATCTAATAATCTGTGTAACACCACGAATGGTGTCTTACCGGGAAAGATTCAGCATGTCTGACCTGGTGGCTGGCTCCATTGTGTCTCTCTCAGAGAGGAGAGGCATGATGACTGCTTGAGGCATCTGACTAACTTCCCTCCTTCCCAGCATTCTGTTCTGTCTACTCCACCTATCTAAATCCTACCCTATCAAAAAGACAAGGCAGTTTCTTTATTAACCAATGAGAGTTCTCCATCAGGTTTCAAACACTGCCAAGGCATTTTCCTGCACCCAAGAAGACACGCGGGCCAAGAACTACAGGGTTCCAGCCTGAACTGTCTAAGGTAAAGGATGTCACAGTGCACAGTCACAGTGAGTTCGCGTTTCAGTGTATTTCCATATTAAAATTAATATGGCACTAACTAAGAAGGTAAGAACGATTTTGTTGTATACTATGTGTACCTCTTCACTTTAATTATTGTTCCTCTAACACCTAAAATGTGCCAGAGGAGGAAATTACCACATTAATTTTAATCACGAGACATTTTAAAAAATGCTCCGAAACACTTGAAAAATATCATCTGCCTCCTCTGTTGAAAGAATCATTCTTCCTAAATCAGATCTTCTAAAAAGCACTAAAGCTGACAAGTGAACTCGTTTGTACGTTCCCTCTTGTTTTAGCAATTTCCAAAACAGTTACACTCCATCATGGTTCTCTTCACTCTATTTCTCTAAACCAAAACGATTTAATCCAGCAATATTAACTGGGGTTCTCCAGAGAAATAACAGGATTTGAGTGTACACACACACACACAAACACACACACACACACCATGGGGTGAGAGTGACTTGCAGGAAATTTGTTTACATATGTGGAGGCTTATAGTTTCAAAGACCTTCAAGGAGACTTGGCATCTGGAGAGCCAGGAAAACAGACCCTTGAGTACCACCACTTAAACCCATGGATACGAGAACTAGGAGACCTGGCTGTGCCACCACAGCCCCACACCAGCAGGCAACCAGGGCAGAAAGAGCTGGAATTTCAGGCTGCACCTGCACGGACATTCCTTCCTGGAGGCAGAGGTGGGAAAGGTTGCACCTGGAAGTATGGGAGCAGCTGGCTGCTGGCATGTGAGTTCAGAACAGAACAAAGATCTTATTGCCTTCCTCTGGGGAATCCGAATGCTCTAAGCCTCAGAACTGCCCTTCTCTCCCTTGGGGATATTTTTGTGTACAGAGAATGATGACTTACTAATAATCAGAACATCTGCCCTCTGGGCAGTGCTGGAGAAACACCAAATTCTTTCATGTAACCGCCCTCCCTCACTTCCCCCCCCCCAGACTACCCAGAGGCTTGCTTATACCTGTCATGACATCATCCTCCCTTCCTTTAGCTTACATAAGACTGCTGTCTCCTTCCTAATGATGTAAGGGGAGGCATCTCAAGGACGCCATGAAAAGATGAAACAAGACTGTGCCCGGGTACTGACTGTTACCTCCAGATCCTCACCTTGTTATCCACTCAACAAGAGAAACCAGAACATCAGCCATTGTTACTGGGCAGCTGTAATACATACAGTGAGCAAGCACAACCTGGGGAGGAAAAGGTTCTCTTTCTCTTACTCTTGGTGGGACTTCGGGACAGGAACGCAAAGCAGGAACCTAGCATCAGGAACTGAAGAAGGGACCATGGAGGAATCATGCTTATTAGCATGATGCCAGGTTCATGGTCAACTAGCTCAGGCCTATCTGCCAAGGGATGATGGTGTCCACTGTGGGACAGGTCCTTCTACATTATTAGCAATTAACAAAATGTCCTAAAAACATGCCCAAAGGTCAAAATGATGGAAAAAATTCTTAAGATGAGATTTCTCTCTTGCCAAGTATGTCAAAAAATGCATTGTACTGTTAACTGATCCTAGACACTTACATGAAATAAAAGTAAACATCTGAAAAAATGAATTGTAGATATAAAAAAAATTAAAGTTTTTGAATCCATATATAAATCATTTAATAATTTTTCAACCTTAATTTCTAGAGAGGAACCCTAATTTATATATAGAATATAATGTATGTTTTATAACACAAATGAACAAGAAATATTAAAAAACAATTACCCAAAATATAAATCTAATGGAGATGAAATTTTGCAACTATATCAAGAACACTGATGTAAAGAATAGATTGTCAATACATTCATTTTTAGCGACGATAAGTCAAGTAAATGAATCATAAAATATCAAGATTATCAAGATTACAACTTCACAATATGAAGCAGCTACAAAAGATGTTCTCGTAGCTAGGGAGGAAGGGAAAATAAGAACAGGTTGGCTAATGCATGAAGTTACAGTTAGACAGGACAAGTGAGGCCTGGCCGTCTATCGCGCAGAAGAGTGACTACAGGCAACAATTTATTGAATATTTCAAAATAGACAGGAGAAAAACTTGAATAACCCTAACTCTGAAACAGATTTTGAGGTGAAGGACATAACATTTATTCTAACTTGTCCATTATATATTACGTGCATACATGGAAATCACACATATCCCATACATATGTATAACTATTTTGTAATTAATAAATGTTTCAGTTTTAGAATGAAGCAAAAAAAAAGGTAAAAATATAAAAACTTCCAGATGTCGATTAATCTGTATTAACTATAAAATCCTCAGCTCTCCAACATTGCTGAGCCATGTTCTCTTACATTTAAGTTAATGCAGCGTGTCAGGGGCTCACTTACTTCCCCTGTGTGTGCACTCAACTTCTTCCCTCAAGAGGAATTATACAATGTACAGTGATGAAATCGGGGTGGCTGTCATATCCCTTACCTCAAAAACTATCCTTTTTGTGGTGAGACCATTTGAAATTTCCCATCTAGCTACCCTGAAACAAGCACTAAGTTATTAGATCATTCTCCTCTGTTGATCCTGTCCATCACCTTGACCAAAATGACAATCATTTGATTGCACCCATACTTGTTTTCTTGGGAATACATGAGGACAGGACACATGGCACACACACACACACACACAGAGAGAGAGAGAGAGAGATACACACACACAGAGAGAGAAACATGAGGCATGAGGACAGGACGCATGGCAACTTCCAAAGAACAGCCCCACTGCACAGTGAGTTTTCAGAGCCCATGTGACAAACACAACCAAGGGAGCAACAGAAGGAACCTAAGGATTAAAGAGAGCTTGGTGGTCTGGATGAAACACCTCCCACACTCACTCCTTCTCCAGCTCTCCCATTCCTCACCCACCTAGCTTTGTGCCCTTCTGCAGAAAGCTTTTAAAAAGAAATTGCTTCCAAATATTTTGGATACCACCAACCAATATTTTTATGAACCTAGGCTTAAAGTTTATAGAAGTAAACGTAAGTATTACTAGACATAAATGGCCTTGACCAAGCCTTCACTTCTGAAAGTTTTCCTAGGAAACGGTAGACTCTTGAGGAAGGCAGTCTCTCTAATCAGCAGCATCTTCTCCATCCTTTAGTTACCTGAGCTTTAATCTCAGGGCTTCTGACAACATAAATGCCTCTGTCGGGATCAGTGAGGACCACTACTGTGCTGCAAGGACTCCCCGGGATGTTAGGAAGAAGACATTCCACCTCCTCACTGTGTCCTATCCTATACACATGAAAGGAACGCCAAAAATGTGATTCAGTCGTAAGATCACGGAAAAGAAAGGATTCATCTGACTTCTCTCTCACAAGATTAAAGCATGAGGCCAGGACACCCTGTCACTCCTTCTCAGTTGGGATGGCACTGGGAATATGGCCATCCTGATGACAAGAAGCTAACGTCACACTAATGGAAAATGAGGAGCCCTGATGTTACCACTAAAGGCATGTGATCTGTGAGTCTTAGTTAGCTGTCATGACACATTATTTCTTATCCAGAGGGAATAATAGACAACCTCAAACCCTTTCAGCTCAGAGAACTGTTAATAAGATTAAAGAAAACATTAGGGTAACCTCCAACCTGCTGTGTCATTCTGGGAGACAAAAAAAAAGAAAAAAGACAGCAAAGAAACTCATTTCCCATAAATCCTACCTGTGTCCACATAAAATCTTACTTCTGGGGAATCTCTTTAGCTTCTGTTTCCTGACTCCTCTGTACTATCAAACCAAAACAGAGGAATAAAACCCCACTGGCTCATCTGAGGCTGCCTGGGTATTGAGACACAGTTAACATGGGTCTTCACTTCTAGGTCTCAGGGGAGCCAACCTTCTCCCCAGTGCCCACTCTGTTTCCTTGGGAAGCCAGGCAAGGACAAAGACCCAGCATGGGGTGCCCACCGCTCACTGCACCAGTTTGCCCACTGGTACCTTGGACAGGACATCAATATCAACAAGCAAACAGCTAGGTGGGTTACAACTGGGAGGTTGTTTCTAACTGGTGCTACTCAAAGCCACTAGAGAAGTCAGAATGTCCATCAGGAAGCACAGAAGCGACTGGAGAGTCATGTCTATAGAGTGAAGGGCGCTGACCTTTATCCCAAATGTACCTCTTTTGCATGACCTTGAGGACTGAGACACCTTTAGCTTCTCTTGTCATGACAAAGCACCTCAGGGGCCTGGCTAATCTCTTCACTGCCCTTCTGTTCCCCAGGAAAAATAGTAAGAAGACAAAACCACCGTTTCCAAGAGAATTATTACTATTTATCGTACTTCATTGTTTATGGTTTATAGTTCACTTAGAAAATAAGTTCTTATAAGAAGAACCAGCAACTGTAAAGTTCTCATTGGGAAGGAATGAAGAAGATCAAATAATAAATATACGATAAATAAATAATAAATAAGCTATCAGCTGTGGACACTCTCATTGATGGTTCTGGTTTTCCTGCTTGTAGAACACATCCACAATGCCGAACCATCTTTCCTGGGGTAAAACTTTCCCCAGAAACACAAAAAAGCTGAGTCATGTAACTTCCCCTAAAAATCACATCCCCAACTCTCAGGTCATCTCTGAGGGGGCAACACCAGCAGCTGTTACCATTGTAAACTGGGGGTATAAAGACAGAGAACAAATTCTTTGTTGTCAGATTTTTACCGGTTTCCAAATGTTGGATGCTCAACAGAAGGTGTGTGAAGAAAAACATTTCACAAAAAAAGTAACTGCCGTTACAACTGCTTACTCCCTGTCCTGTTTTCTTTTGAAGTTGGCCTCTAGTGTGCGAGGTGGCAATATGACTGAGCTATAAATAGACATGTCAGTCATTGCCCCAGGATTTCCAAATTCCCCTCTATTGAGCAGTATCCAAAAAGACTTGGGCACACACGGGAAGAGCTGACTCAGCTATGGGGCAGCCTTTAGGCTTTTCTTCTTTTCTCTCTTGAGCTGTGTGGATGGCAGGCATGCTGGCCAGGACTGCAATGGCTATCTTTTGATTTTGAAGTAGCACTAAGGATGGAAAGGGTGGCCTAAAAGGAGTTGACCAAGAAAGCAGAAACAGATTGGGCCAAGGATGACTGGATAGATTGCATGCAAACCCTTCCCACTTACTTCATGATTCCTTTTGCACGAGACAAACAGGAACCTCTATTTTGAGCTACTAGTATCAGGTCCCTAGCAGGTGGTCCCAATTACATGGTTACACAAACAGTTGTTAGATTTTTTTTTACTTCTTTGAAAATTTTTCTCCTCCTGCAATGTTGTATATTCCACCATTTGATGTCCACTACTTTGCAGTCCACACCAGCTGATTCACTGCAAATGCCTGGCAGGTTTTCTCGGTCCCCAAGTTAAGTGCCTTCATCAAGAGTTCCATCTGGACTCTGCACCAACTTCGATTGACCCAACTTTGAGCAGAAGATTCCTTTAAAATACAATTACATCATTCCCACCTTCCCTTTCTCCTTCCAGTCCCCCATGTATTTCCCAACTGGTTTCCTCTCACACTCAGTGCCTCTTTTCCTTTGTTGCACACACACACACACCCTGCTCAGTCAGTCTAGTGTTAATTGAGTCTGTCTGTCTTCAAGACTGGCCATTCTTTCTACCCCATCCTGCCTTAGGTGTCTTCTTAATTACAGGCTTCGTGGGATTTTGAAAGGACTAATTAAGATAATTTTTTTTGACATATGTTAGCGGGATGCTTGAGACATAGAAAGGATGAAGGCTGCAATGTATCTGTCACAGCAGTCACAGTGTAGAGACACATAGCAAACATTTGCTCAATGAACTAAGTTTAACCAATTCTACTTAAAAATCTGAAACATCACTAGGGAAATTGTGTGTGTGTGTGTGTGAATGTATACCTATTCATAGGTAAGGAGGACAAGATGCTCTTGTGGAACTTCTCAAGAGTCACACTCCCGCTCAAAGAGGCAATCACATCCCCTGAACTCACTTTGTCTTATCCATGAGCAACAACACAGAATAGCAGAATTCCTGAATGTGTGGCACACAAGATGTGGTGATTTTAACAGTGTCTTGTGTTGGACTGGCTCAGTAAGGGGCTCACAGAACAAATGGCATTTAGGTCATAAGAGAAGACAGATTAAAATAAACATTTGAAAAGAAGACCTCTTTCTCTCAAAATATAAATGTTACATGTGACACTTCATTTTAAAAGCAATAATGTAGCTCTTCTAACAATTTTGAGCACTTGGGGAAATACCATTCCCAGGAAGAAGTTTTAAATGGTAATAAATAAACAAATAGATGAGAGCTTGAAAAGTACTTAAAAAGCAATGCCAAACGAATTTGTTAATTGCCATCCACGACAAAGGCGGATATTTTATTTTAAATGATCAAAGATCCACACTTTCACACTCATGCCTACCAGTGCAATTGAATGTGGAACTACCAACGCAGTGTGGCTGGGCAAGCTGCCAAGAAGTGTGTAAACTGTGCACACTTTGAAAGCAGTAAGTATATTGAAAAAGGAAAACAATGCTCCAGAATGTGTGGCCTATCAGAAGTACGCTGCAGCAAGAACTTAGATTATATTTGTAACACACACACATACACACACAAAAAAAAAATCTATATTCAGTTTCTTTTTTTTGAAATCATATGGCAACAATTCAAATGACATATATGATAATCAAAATGTTACCAAAAACTTATAAACAATATCAACAGTGTGAAATTGAAAATTAATATATAAGGCAAAGTCCACTAGCCACACTGACACAGGATTAACAGACATAGCAGTTTAAAGAAGTAAGTTGATAGATATTTCTCAGCGTAGGAAGGTAGTGCTAAGCAGCATTGGTAGAGTTGGCTAAGTTATTATCCATTGGAGGACTTCAGAAGTTATCCTTGGATGCTGTTTAAAAATTATGCTCAGTGTTTTGCAGATAATGCTGTCACTTCCTGGGAAAATAGCTTCTGTTATTTTGTTTACATTGTTGACTTTTATGTCTAGGAGTTAGCTGAATGTTTCCATGCATACCAAATGCATTTGTGGTACTTGTGGAAGCTAGAAGAAGGTGTCAGATCCCCTGGAAATGGAGTTACATGAGACTGTGAGCTGCCATATTGGGTGCTAGAAACTGAACCCGGGTCCTCTGCAAGATCCGCAAATGCTCTTAACCACTGAGCCATTACTACAGCCCCGTGGTGTTAGTTTTTTACATGTAATAATGTTCCTACCTCCTAAGAAGATTGCTAATTTATTGTTTTTCTTTTTCTAAATTGTGCATTAGTCACATAAAGGTCTATTTAAGATTTATGTGACCCCCCATAGCAGGAAGCCAGCTGTTAATCTAAAATCCAACTTTCAAAGTAAGTCTGTTGTTCTTAACTACTCTTGATTCCTACACATGGTTGAAGAACTGAAAAATGAAATTAAGGAGAAGAACCAGGTTTTTAGTTCTACCTCTACTAGTTCTCAGCACTGAACCCACTGAGCATGGCCCTCTTCTCTAGGTTTGTGTTCTCCCATCTACAAAAGAAGACTGTCAGGTTAGATGGCTTTCAAGTCCTTTGGCAGTTCACTGGACAATTCCATTTGACATTAATTGCCAATTTGTGTATTTGGTGAGTTAGCCTTGAAGCTATTTCCTTTCAGAGACCAGGAGCAACTGTGCTAAGTACAATCTCAATGCCTGCGTCCTCCAAAGATGCTGGCTTTTGTCTGGCATGCAATACTGAATCAAGGCACATTTCACTGGGGTACATATCCCCACAAGAAATATCGCTTTCCATTAAAATAACAAAGCACTAATACTATCACAAATCACACCACTTAAAGCAAAGAAAAAAGTAATGAACGTAGGCACAGTGGGACATAAACTATTTAATCTAATCATAATATTCTCCAAATCTAATTAGGGAGCTCGCCATTCATTCATTCATCAATTATTTATTGAATGTGTACTACATGTTAGGTGCTGTGCTAGATATTCTCATAGGATAAAAAAAGGCTTCTAAGACATAGACGCCACTTCAACCTGTCATAGTCTATCAAATCTCATACAATTCTTCTGACATCAGCTTTTTATTAGCTGCTTGCTGCTTTTAGGTGTGAAGATATTAATTTACTTGCTCAGTTTTCTTACTTTATAAAACTGTCCAAGTATTCAAAACTACTCTCACGCATGGCTCATTTCATTAAAAGTCACTAATGACTTTACCTCTCAGAAACGGTATTTTAATAAATATTTTGGTGTATTGAGTATGTGCTAGGCAATGGGATAGTCTGTGATTAGTCAGTTGAGGTATACAGTGAACAAAAAAGTTGGGGGGGTCCCCAGTTTTATAGAGCTCATCATTCTGTCCCAGTAGGACTGCATGCTGAGGAACAGCTTCAAAGCTGGCACCTACAGGATATGAGAACCACATAGCGGCAAATGGGTAAGATTTGATTGAGCAAATGTAAAGGACAAGAGACAGGAGGAGCTTGGGGAAAGACAGAGGGAGTAATGAAAGATATTCATTTATTACCTAAGAAATATATTTAAGTACTTTCCATGTTTGAATTCCCAACTTTGGTGTGAACAATGAACAAAACAGAAAGCCTGTTCCTTTGTGGATCTTATGGCTAGGAGGAAAGGAACTTTCTAGAAGGGAGAGGAATGTGAGACACCATGGCCCTACAGCTGGTACTGTTCAACCAAATATCATACTCTCAGATATTTGATTACAGTTATAACTGAGTTTCCACTCTTGGCTCTTCTGATTCTTATACAAAGATGACAAGAAGCATTTGGAGAGAGTATTAATCGTTGGGGTTAGAATATACTTTGCCTGTTCTCAGCATTCCCAGTACTATCGTCAGAATATTGGGTGACTTATTTACCCCACCGGGCTTCAGTTCTCTGATCTGTGATATGAGGCTAATGGTTTATGCTGTATGCTTACACTTGGGCAAACATATCATCTGTCCCTGGGGATACACAGTAATATGCCAGGGAGGTCAACCCAGAGACACAGGATAAACAGACAAATGGTGGAAATTTTATGTATAAATATTATGCCTTAGAATGCAGAATTCTTTTGCATTTTTAAGATTAAAAAGTCAAATGCCTAGATAGTTCATGCTTTTGATAAGCTACTTGAGGCAGTATTGCCGCCCTCATGAAAGCACTTCCCACGTGAATTTTCAAGGAAAAGTTTTAAAAGAACTAACTAGACAATCTCATAGCTACTCCACCCACAGCCATGTGTCTGGGACCCATGATTCTTCTAATGGCTCTTCATTCCTGCATCATTTAGTGCTTTACCTCTCTCTATGAATAAATTATCCAAAGCAGATTGTCCCATGTTGCTTTCAATTCAACATAACTTTCACAATTCAAAGAAATAACTTTTAAAAAAAGTACTTATAAAATTTCTGATAAATACTAAATGGCAGTTTTGAGGCGGGGAAGGAGAGGAGAGAGGAGTGGGGGGAATTAGTGTTCAGCACATCTGCTTAGCATTCCTTTCTTCTGTGTCTCAGTTTCCCTCAAGGTAGATACTTTTCTTTGTCACAAGAAAACGGCTACCAATGGCAACTGGGGTCCTTGTCTTAAGAAAGGGCTGAGGAGACAGCTCAGTTTAGTGCTTCCCGTTGTTTGATGCAGAAAGTGAAGACAGGTTAAACCCCAGGGATTTTCTGGCTAACCATCCTAGATTACTTGGCGAGTTATGGGCTACTAAGAGACCCTGTCTCAAAGAAACAAGCAGAAAGTAGTCAGGGAGGAACACCAGAGTTTGTCCTTTTACCTCTGTACACAGACACACTGACAGACACACACAAAGATGATAGACAGACAGAAAGACAGATGCACATATGTGTTCAAGGGCATGAAGAAAAGTAGAGCTTGACGGGAAGAAACGTCTTTGGAAGCACTGCTGCTGCAGCACTGCCCCAGCCCTTCCCTCTTCCTCTTCCTGGACACTCTGGGATGAGTGACCTCTACTCCAACCTGTTTTACGCCACCAGAGCACAAAGCAACAGAGCCAAGCCACTAGTGACGGAAATCTTTGTGTGAGACAAACAGAATCTTTTCCCTTAAGTCCATTGTGTAAAATATCCACCACTGTGCTTGAAAGCTAACTCAGCATTCTGAGCTGGCAGCTGACGAGCTTGTGAGAATGTCAGAAGCACACACTTGACTCTCCTGTGCCTGTATTCCAGATCCTGACACAGGTGAGCAGCCATTCCATCCTGGTCTTCTCCAGCGCTTTCCTGCCTTCTCATTCCAGTGCCCTTTCCCCTGGTGACCGAGAAAACATTTTCTTTTAAATTCCACTCCTGACGTTTCTATTATGTCCTTCCCATTCGAGGGCAATGCTTGTCATTTCACCATTCCCTGAGCTTTCCTTGTCACCCAGGTCCTTGCTCTATTGTCGTGAATCTTTTCCTCTAGTCGTTTGCTCATTCGTTGGGACTTTGCTTCCTTTTGTGCTCATTTTGCTCATTTAGAATGCATAAGTTATTTGAAACCATACTCTACATACACGGAAAGACTTGTTAAATACTTCCCCTCCTGCTCTGGTCTTTAAGCTTCATGCTTCCTTCCCTGAACTTTTTATGAACCCTGGATTTAGAGGGTTTTTTTTTTCCCACTCAATCCCAATCAAAGGCACAGAAGCCCTACCTGATCTCATGTGTTGACCAAAAAGAGGATTCAAAGAACTACTAGAACAACTTTGCCAGAAAACGGGTTGAAGTCTACACGTAAAGCAAGGAAAAGTTGGTACAGCAACTTTGCCTTAACCCCTAGAGTCTGGTCTAACGTAGGATGGTGCGATCTTGTCCTCAGCTTTATCCATCCTCACAGTCATTCTCCAACTTCTAGACCTTTCATTTCACAGACGAAATGTTCCCTAACACGCAATGCATCTAGACCCTGACTGTTGTACAGGTACGACAGTGCACTCCTCCTCAGCTCCCTCACTGCGCTCTGCGAGTTCCTGTCTGGATTTGTCGGTTCATAGTGGAAAGTCAAAGAACAGAGGCAAAGCATCTTCACATCTTCACAGGAAGCACAGGGAGAAGGGAAGAGCAAGAGACCAAGAACCAAACGTTAAACACTGGCAACCATGAGAACTAGAGGAAGAAGAAAGAGAACAGAGGGAGCACTGGAGCTAGAAAGACACTGCCTCATAAGGTGACCTGAGGCAGGAGGCTGGCTGAAATCTGCACACACGTGGTGTCATTCAATGTCAACGTTTTCACCAGAAACAAAAAATAAATGAAATCTGCAAGACCGGGAGGCCGCCGAGACCTTCATAATTGTCAAAGAAGGATGACAAAGAATCCGTCTGGCAGGTGACTGAGTATGGCCCGAGACTGACAGAGAAATATGGCAAGAAAACGATAGTAGGCGCCCATTAAATAGAAGACCTACGAAAATCTACAAGCACTATTTAAATTCCTAAGCAAAATCGCAAGTATAATAATGCCTGTTAAGTCTGGGAACATGATTGCATGTTTAGAAAGGATGGCCACTGTGTAAATCCTCTTTTAAATAGAGGGACGCAGCTCTATGAGTTCAAATCTCAATATAAGAATTCTGGAAATAAAAATAACAAAGAAAAAATATGCTGCATTAGCATTTTCCAACTGTATCCAAATATTTCTTTCTTAACAAGGCTAAATGACTACCAAGAAGCTTTGGATCTCTCAAACATTTATTAAATTGTTATATAACACCATATATTGTCTATGCCATATTCTAAAGGCTTCTTCTCTCCAAATAAAAGAGTCTGTTTGTATGGTTTGGTGGCTAAAAAATGCCATTCTTGTTATTTAAAAAGTATAAATGTTGCCTAGAAGATTAAGTATAAAGTCAGTAGCCACTGTGGGAATGGGATGGAGCCTCAGTAGGAGCAGTTAGGTCATTGGGGACTTGCCAGTGTCCCAAATTTCTGAAACCATGAGCTGAAACAGTTCATTTTCCCTCTGACTTGTTAATTATTGATATTTTGCCAAAGACAGAGATATGACTAACCTAAAAGTCACTGAACATGAAGGATTCAGAAGGGAAGTAAAATTATCAGGAGTGGTAAACATATAGATGTATTTATAGGTAATGAGATGTGATTAAATATTCCTTTTTTATACTATAAGCCAAAGGCAGAAAAGGCCTACTGTTACTAACCACAGTACAGCAACTATACAGATAAGGCTACTAGCCAAAATTTACTAAAGGCAATAGGACCAAGGAGACACAGTTTGTCATTTTAAAAGTCTATAAACATTCTACCTATGCAGGAATCACCAACAGATATCACCCATTATCCCATCATCCATTGTTCCCTAAGTGGTTTATTGTTTTATTTTCTAATTGTCTGGGAAAGGTGGCAAAGTGGAAACTCTACTACTGAAAGAACCCATTCCTGTACTGAAAAGAAATCAGCAAGAGCGTTCACCAACAGCCTCAACTAATTCTTAAGAGGGACGAAGCCAAGCAGAGCTCCGAGACTGGCAGTACTCGGCTGATGCTCTCAGGCTCTGAGCACTGACACCTGGCTTATGCTCTCAGACAATAATTGGAACAGCAGGATAAAGATTTTGCATAGGAAACAACATGAGTGTATTTGCCACTGGTTACCAGTGAGGCTTCCTGATAATGAACCTGGGATGAAAGAATCCCAACAGCCGGGCACTTCCACTGTTACTAGCCATCTTTCCTAAATGTGGTATCTTGTAGTGTAGGATCAGATTTTCTGCTGGATACTGAACTGAGTGGCTGAGCCTAAGATTCTAGAGCAAACTAACTGCTGGTAAAAGGATATAATCCTTCTCTGGAATACTGTTGGCAGTGGAAATGAGGCTGATACCACGTTTCCATGTTTTCTGGCAATCCATATACATGGCTAAGTATTGCCCCTCTTCCCAGAGGACCTACACGGGAGTTCAGGATCATCAACACATTGATTCTCCAGAGAAATCAAAACAAATGATGAGGTCACCTCTGCATAATTAAACTAAAAATAAATTCCATCTTGTATGAAAACCACTGTGGACACTTTTTTGTAAACATAACTCTGGTCTCAGGGAAGTAAAATGAACTGAGGACTCTGTTGATTTTGAAATGTGTCTTCCCTACTGAATGCATCTTATGTGACATTGAACTTCATCCTCAAAACATTTTAACAAGAATGCACACCTTAGCCATATCACTCAGCAAAAAATAATTGAGGAAGAACCTATACCAGGCACTGATCTTGGATCTGGGGGCACAACAATGAACTACAAGAAGAATGTGGGCTCTCCACCCCTCTTGATGCACATAAACCTATCCACTCTCACCCATGTATCTACCATGTGCACACACAAGGCACATATATCTGCCACACACACACAAGGCACATATATCTACCACACACACACAAGGCACATATATCTACCACACACACACAAGGCATATATATCTACCACACACACACAAGGCACATATATCTACCACACGCACACACAAGGCACATATATCTACCACACGCACACACAAGGTGCATATATCTACCACATCTATCACATGCACACACAAGGCACATATATCTGCCACACGCACACACAAGGCACATACATGTGCCTTTCCTCTTACCTATTCTGACAGCGTCTGCCGTCCACAGTCACTAACTTCGATGATGTAAAATTGCAACACAAAACCGAATCACTTAGTAATCTGTGAGCCATTGATGGTTTTATCTGTAACAGGTTTTTCTTTGAATGACACACTGTTATCTTGCAGGTAGAGAGGAAAATACCCTCTCAGAATTCATGTTTTTACGCACCTTGTTTCAAATGTCATCTTTATCTTGCCCTTGACCTATTGTAAGAGACCTCCAAGGTCTCCTAATGTAGCATTCAATATGAGGCTCACTCCTTACTCTGGGGGGGGGGGGGTGGGTGTCACATTTCACAGATCACAACTGCACAGAATGGCTTTCACCATGTGGCCACAGCATGCTGCAGAGTCCACTCTTCCCCACAGTCCCTGCTCCTGTTTCACATACCGCCTAGAACTGTCTTTGTCCATATTCTGTTCAGACACATCACCTTTGACACTGACTTCGGATGACGTTGCCTCCCCAGAACGTGCCCCGACCCTTGGATCTGTATGCCTAAGCAGTCATTAACCTTTCCCTTTCTGTGTTCCCACAATGCCTAACAAAGAACCACATTGATTAAACTTCCCAAATCTATTTCCCCATCTGAAAGGAAAGATGAAATCCTGGCCAATTTTGCTAACTGTCTTACACAGTTGCCTTAATCTGAAAAACACTCAGAAATATCTGAAGAACAAACACTTGAAAGAATTTCACGACACAACTCAATACATCATAACAAAAACCAGCAAGTGACAGAAACTTAAGAAATTACCAAGCTCTTCTAACCATAAAAATATTGCTTAGCATAATACTTCATTTTTCAACAATTTTAATGCTATTTATTTATCTCCTTGTTGTAACAAGTTATCAAACACAAGTAAGTGCTTGTTTAAACTTGAAAAATCCTACAGGGATCATGGGAGAAGATGGAGGAAACAGTAAGCAACTGAACAAATATGTGTTGTGAGATTTACCCTCTGCCCAGGAGACACCAGAAAGAACTTCATTAGCTAAGATCTTCCTTCATCTATGAGGTAATGAAAGGGGAATTGGCAAAGCCCTCAAGCAAGGGAGTGTGATGGAGGATTCCCATTGGCTAATAAAGAAACTGCCTGGCCCATTTGATTGGCCAGCCCTTAGGTGGGTGGAGTAGACAGAACAGGAAGAAGGAAGTGAGGTAGATGGCTCAGTCAGATGCTACGCCTCTCCTAAGTTAGACAGACCACCGTGCTTCTCCTGAGAGAGAGGCCAGATGCAATGAAGCTCCAGCCCAAGATGGACGTACGCTAGAATCTACCTGGTAAGGCACCACTTTGTGGTGCTGCACAGATTATTAGATATGGGTTAATCAAGATGTGAGTAAGAGGCTGGAAATAATGGGCCAGGCAGTATTTAAAAGAATACAATTTGTGTGATGTTATTTCACGTGTAAAGCTAAACATGGCAGGAGCAGGGTGGCGGGAATCCAGCCCACAGCTCCTCACTACAAAATGGCGCCCAGACGTGGATAACTGAATCCACAGAAAGCCTGAGAAAGCTTGGGAAAGACTAGAGTAAAGCATGTTTTCTTGATAACAGCAATTTCTCGGGTCTGAGCAAGCGCTCTCATCTAAGAGAGGCTTTCTGACTCAGCTTTAGCTGCAAAACCATGCAGCTCTTTTAAGAGGTCCTGCCACGAAACACTTAAAAGGTGTTGATGAAAAGCTGAATGCATGTTTTTCGGTTTTCAGTTGTAGCAGGAAAAAAGTTGTGCTGTTTTAAAATACCAGCTTTCTGGGCCGTCCTGCCAGGGCAAACTCTGACTCTTTCAAGCAGGCGGTCCTGACTATGGAGCTTTTGAGTGTTGTTTAACACTGTTGCAGCTTGCTTGCTGGCAGGGACCTTGAACTGCCAAAGAGTTGTGGTACCTCTGCCATGAGGCTGGAAAGCTAAGGAATGAGCTGGATCTAGCCGCCAAAGTCACGGCTTTAGTCCTACTGATATTGTTTGGTAAAGTAAAGACTCATGTAGTCAGAAAGAGAGATATACAGTAAAAGAAAAATTCAAAGTCAAAGAAAATGTCTAAGTGGTTTACACCGTGTTAAAAATATATGCAGGCTAAAGGTTAAAGTTCTTAAAAGTAAAAAAAAAAAAAAAAAAAAAGAAAAAAAAGGAAGTAGTTTGTTGTGGTGGTACACACCTTTAATCCCAACACTTGGGAGGCAGAGGTAGATTGACCTCTGTGACTTCAAGGTGTGGCAGCACACACCTTTAATCCCAATGTCTGGGAGGCAGAGACCAACAGATCTCTGTGAGTTCTAGGTGTGGTAGCATACGCCTTTAATCCCAGCACTTGGGTTGCAAAGGCAAGTGGATCTCTGAGAGTTCAAGGACAGCCTGGTCTGCAGAGTTATTCCAGGACAAAGATATACAGAGAACTTGTCAAAACATAAAAAAATAAAAGTAAAAATAAACGAAATAGAGGTTAAAATAAAGACATACAAAGATGGAAAATACACAGAGAATCTTGATACTATATGCTATTGTGCTCTCTTTGAATTGTTTGAATGCTGAGGAAGGAGCAACAGCTGCTAAAAGATATTTGTTTATAAATGCTGCTGAACTAATCCAAGATAGATATTTTGAAAATACCTTGACTTCAGAATTTGGATCTAAGGATATGATACTTTGGAAAAGAGATTTTTCTTTTATTTTTACAGAAAATGAGAACCATTGGATTGCTTCTATCCCAATATGGTATGATAGACCACGCCCTCCTGAAAGGTTGCAGTGAACACCTTCAGAAAATTACTTCACCCAACTGATGACTGTGATGAACCTGGCACACGTTACACCATGAAGATCTGATTAACAGCGCCCCCATTCAGCAGGAAGCAGTTTGGAGAGAAATAACTGCGCCCATGTTCCCAAATATTGTTTATAAATGTTTTTTTTTTACATTTAAAGGGGGATATGATATGGAGATGAATAATTTGCATTGATATGGATTTTGCTTTAGTGATTTAAATTTAAGGTAAATTTTGTTTTATGTATATGTATTTCTGATACTGATTAAGGTATTGTGATTGTGTAGTTCATTTTAAAAATGTAATGTATATAGGTTGTTAATGGATAGTCAATAATAGTAAAGCTTATAGTCATGTTAGTTAGATTTTCTAGATATATAGAGATATATTTAAGTTACATAGGCATTCTTCATATCTTCCAAAGACTACAGAATATAGCATTTAAATGTTTTAATAACTTAGGGCTTTTCATGACAATGAGACTTGCCTGCTCCTGGCAGCACCATCTATTTCAAGAAGATGATGGGCATCAAAGAGGCTCCTTATGGAGTTTGATAGCCACTTGGGCAAGAAACTGCTCTTGCCTGGACTGTTGGCATAAACTGGACACGAAGAACCCACAGAGAGAGGACTAAATATGAGATGATCTTTTGGGGTTCCTGATTCAAGAAAGAGTCTGCGAGACATTCTGAAGGACACAGCAGATAGTGAATGAACTGCCTTCGAAATTTCCTGCTGCATAGAAATGTCTGATGGATATTTATGGGCCTGTAGGCCGAAGATGGATGCCCCAACAGTACAAAAGAACTTTGGGTGACTGTCCAGGCAGCGAGATGTCTCTGTCATTTCTAGAGTTTGGAAGTTGCTTATTTCTTGTTTACTTAGGTAATATTATATCCTTCTGGAGTCTTTGATGGAGTTGAAGAATAGATAGATAGTTATAGTTTTCCTTAGTTATGATAAAAGATAAAGTAGATATAAATATTGTAACTGTAATTCTTACTTGATAACTGTTTTGTTATATGTAATTTTACTATGTTAAAGTTAAAGCCTTTTTTTGTTTAAACAGAAAAAGGGGAAATGATGGAGGATTCCCATTGGCTAATAAAGAAACTGCCTGGCCCATTTGATTGGCCAGCCCTTAGGTGGGTGGAGTAGACAGAACAGGAAGAAGGAAGTGAGGTAGATGGCTCAGTCAGATGCTACGCCTCTCCTAAGTTAGACAGACCACCGTGCTTCTCCTGAGAGAGAGGCCAGATGCAATGAAGCTCCAGCCCAAGATGGACGTACGCTAGAATCTACCTGGTAAGGCACCACTTTGTGGTGCTGCACAGATTATTAGATATGGGTTAATCAAGATGTGAGTAAGAGGCTGGAAATAATGGGCCAGGCAGTATTTAAAAGAATACAATTTGTGTGTCGTTATTTGGGGGCACAAGCTAGCCGGCAGCCAGGAGCAGGGCAGAGCGAAAAGCAGGCCTGCCCAAAGCCCTCACTACAGGAGTGGGTGACATCAACTTTATCCTGAGCAATTTAAGTCTATGTACAATGCTATGCCCTACAGAAGAGGATTCAGTAAAAAGATGAGTTAATTATTCATTTAATTTATTACTCATTTATATCCTAAATGATATAAATTTGTCCCTTTAAAAAGGCATGAACTTGAACTCTGAATGTGGGAACTCTCTAAATAGTCAGGGGGTTTGGCCTCAATTAGTTGTTACTTTCCTGTTCTGAACCAGCTGTCTCATAATAAAAATCATAAGGCAGACAGTTTTGAAATTTCTCTGTTGCATAAATAATGGGTCTTGTCTTTGTCTCAGGTTCCAAAGACAGAACTACTATATCTTTGGTGTTTCCCAAGAGATAAAAGTATCTTTTTTATTTATGTTAAGATCTCAGACCACACATAAATTTCTGCTTATGGAAGAATTTCCAGTGGGTACTACTTTGTTTTCATATCTAACTGAGCCAGGAAGATAAACTATGCAATTAAAGGGGACTTTGAGCCAAGAGATATCCACTGACTTCTGGGGACAGAAGAGGGGATACATACGGAGGTCAAGGATAAAGCTAATTCAAACACGTTTAAGTAATAGATCCCCCCATAGTTCTTTGAAACGTTGGATGCTGACGTCCTGGGAGGTCCTTGCTAGGGAAGTGAATACAATGATGTGTCCAGAGGGTAACATGTCACGATTCCAGTGGAGCTCTTGGAAGTTCTAGATACTCAAGCACTTCTAGATTTGGCTCTATGTCGCTCTTCCTTTGATTGGCTCTTGTTTACAGCCATGTTCTAAGAATGTAATAGGCATAGTGCTTTCCTGAGATTTGTGGGACATTCTCATGAAATCAGACCTGTAAGGTGGGAGAACTTTCAAACTCATAATCAGTTGAGAACACCGGTGATCTGAGGACCCTCAAATTTGGAAGAGGCATCTGACATGAGATGGGGGTTGTTGGGAACTCTTCAGTTAACTTCTTGTGTTAACCCTGAGAGGAGGGGCGGCCAATCAGCAGGGCTGTAGTGGAGCATTACACCGCCCTGACGGCAGAGCACATGTTCGTTCGGCATGAATAAAACATGGCAGGTCTGGAATCGTGGAATGTGTGTCTGGCACTTCCTTCAGTTACTTTCCCATTGCTCTGCCTGACAAAAGCAGCTGAAGGCAAAAAGTCTTTACTGCGGCTTTTGTTTCCAGAGGGATACAGGCCACCGCGACGGGGAAGACAGGGCATCAGTCAGAGAGGATGCAGCCGCTGAAACAGAAGGCTGCTGGGCCACATTACGACTGTCTTCAGAAAGCCAAGAGTGAACAGGAATAGTGGCTGAATCGTATAACGCTTCAAGGCCTGTTCCTAGCTACCCACTTCCTTTATCAAGGCTCCACCTCTTAAAAATTCCATGATGTTCTCGAATCAGCTAAGGACCGTATTCAAACATGTGAGCCCGTGATGGACACTTCACATTCAAATTGTACCTGGAGCCAAACCTGCCGTTTTATACACAGGATCTAAAACAAGCAACACAACAGAGTGTCCATTCTCTCACCCTGGCTCTGTAGCTCCTGCTATGTCCTATCTTCCTACGGCTACCACAGTTCTCAGCGTGCTTCCCACCCTCTGGGTCCTGACCCCTCTGGGGGGTCAGATGACCCTTTCACATCAGATATCCTGCATATCAGATATTTGCAGTATGGTTCATAAAGTAGCAAAATTACAGTTATGAAGTAGCAACAAAATAATCTTATGGTTGGGGTTTACCATGACGTGAGGGACTGTGTTAAAGAGTCCCAGCATCAGGAAGGTTGAGAACCACTGCTCTAGACATAAGCTTTTCTGGCTTCCTCTATTAGCAATGGCAAGAAAGACAACTATAAATGTCCGACCACTGCTGCTGTTCTACCTAAGACACCCTTCCCCCAGTGGGCCTACTAATTTCCTCTAAGCTTTGTAAAAGGAAAAAAAACTCATTTTTTGTTGATCTTCATTGGCCTAGACTTGCTTTCTGCTTTAATATCAACCCCCATCCCTTACATGTGGCCATCTTCTTTGAATTCCCCAATAGAATGCTAACTTCCTGAAGGCAGAAAGTGATGGCTCTTAGCCAACGACTTACCTTCAGCATTTAGAGAAGCGCATGATAAATAAATAAAAGGTTTTTACTAAACTAGGTATATGGATTGACGATTCATTTCCCTGAAATCTGGTAGGCTCGGAAGCTTCGTTAAGAAATCGACGTGGCATTTCCTATAACAACTCTAAAAACAAAAATGATTACCCCAAAATCCAAAAGAGAAGCAGAAGAAAGGTTAAAGAGACAGGTAACAGAATGCCAGGGGTTGTACCCAGATGAAGGACCTCTAGAGTGTTGAGGATAGCGAAGATGGAAGGATGAAGGTGTTGGTAAGAAGAGACACAAGAGAAAGTCAGACCACTGATGTTAGAATTCTCAACGACAACACAGGGTCTGGAAAACTCTAATGGCAAGTGTTATACTCATTCAGAAACAAAAAAAGTTACCCTGCCTGTCACAACAAAGATAACAGGAAATAAGCCCTACAAAACAAATCTCAGAAATGTTGGGAAATTGCAGAGAAACAATGGTTTGAAACAACTGACCCTGACCTGTACAGAAACCACAAGACCATAAAGAAAATTAAGTCCCTGAAAACTGTCCAGTTTGAGATCAGCCGTGTTACGAATGTCTAAGAAGCATCCTGGATATCAAAGATGGTGGACAAATAGCATTTCACAGCTCGTTAATAGTTTTATATTAATTACCCTTTGAAATGGCCATATAATTTTGGATGTGTTAGACTAAACAGATTGTATAATTAAATTTTATCTCATGAGTTTCTATTTACTCCTCCATGTGGTCAGCAGACTATTTAAATGACACATGGACACCATCATAGCATCTCTGTGGGTTGTATTCATACAGAAAAACTGTGAATGTGTAGAGTTCCACCCATTTGATTCCAGCCCTCAGGAGAAGGGCAATGAAGAAAGCTGTTCCCCTCAGAGAAAGAAATAGCTAAGAAAAAAATGGTTTTGACATCAGGAAAGAGGTAAGAACACACTGAAAAAAGTTGTGAGAGGCAGGTTGATAGGATCCATTAGCAGGAAAAGTAACCACTCTACAGTTTCTATACTCCATGCCAGCTTAAAAGCTAAGAGCCATTAAGTCAGTTAAAACTGACTACATTTTCGTAGGAGGTGAGTGAATCAAAGAACCGTCCAATTACGATACAGTGATCCCCAAGCATCTATGGGAAACGTCATGTTTCCTGGGCACTAGAGATCTACAAATGGATAATTGGCTGCCCTCATTAGTCTCAGTAAGAGAGGTAGTTCTGTAAAAGTAGATACAGTCCAATACATATCTTCAAAAATACTGTAAGTTTTGAGGTCACAGCTTCGGGTGAAGCTTACACACTTGACATCGTGTATGCTACATTCCAGCTGCAGCTTGTGCTAAGAAAATAATCTACACAGCACACTTTTGGTTCTTGTTAAAAAAAGGGTCATCTCTCAGTGAAGAGCTTTTATTCTAAGAAAGCACATTATGTCGGGTGATTATCTGCATGAGAAAAGGTGCATAAATGTCACCCACTAAATCCCAACAAGCTAAATTCTAGTAGACTAGAGTGTTCTAAGATCCTTACATGATATTTTGTCTTTACCAGGAAAAAATTATCTTCTATGAAAAGAAGTGAGATATCAATTAAAATTTTTATTTTGTCAAATGTTGCTATTGGTCTGTTTTATTTGAGAAAATATAAATTTTTACCAAAAAGTTCATAAATTGAGTGTCTTTTATTAAAATAAAGAATGCATAGGAAAAAAGGGTAACAAGACCACACAATATAATTCATTGGATTTCAAAGAATCTATTCAGGACTACTTAGTATTTTATACAAATTTATGGTCCAAGATGTTCTTAGGAGAATGATTGCATAGGCTTTTCCCTCTATTTGACCAAGCTCACCCTGGAACCCCAATTGGCTTAGTCACATGCAACAAGGTCTCCATCGGAAGACGGAAGATGGCAAGTGCCAGGGAGGGTGTGAAGAAGGGAAAACCCTTCATATTGGCGAAAAGACAATAAATAAAGATACAGCAAAGGCAGGGTGGAGGCTTCTTCAAAGTTATAATAAAACTACCATATGATCCAGCAATCCTACTCTTACACACAGAGCCAAAGTAAACGAACACAGTTTAGAGAGACATATGCATCTCCACCATCATTGGACCACTACTAACAGTGGCCAGGAAACGGAAACACGCTGAAGAACTCTGGGATAGTTTGTGTAATGAAGGTATAAAGAGACTGTGGTGTGCGCACACACACACACACACACACACACACACACACACTGAAATCTAGTTAGGGTTAGGGATAGCACACACATGAGATAGTACACACATATACACACACACACACACTCTAAAATTCTGTCATTTGTGACAAGGATAAAACTGGAAACCACTATGTTAAGTGAAATAAACCAAGCATAGGAAGAATGAATGGAGCGAGCAGAAGGATGACAGGAGAAAACACTGACCAGGGATGCAGAGGTGGCGGTCACACCAGAGTGGAAAGTTCTGATGCACTTCTGAGTGAACGGAAACAACGGAACAATTACTGTGTATCTGTAACAACTAGAAGGTTGGACTTTAAAAGTTCTTACCGTAAAGAAATCGCTTAAGTCATACATTAGAGAACACCTGTGAACATCACGTGTTTCTCCATCAGTTTGTATATTTCTTATATTTTGTATGCTGGTTAACAGCTAAATGGATGTATTTAAAAGAAAGCATGAGCTCCTGCTGCTGAAGCACCTCAGGCAGTTGTTCGGAGCTCGTCTGGAACACACTCCAGAGTCCTATCAGGAGCACGCATGATGTGATTATTTAGTCTCCACTTAATGGCCCAATGATTCACCCTTTTTATAAGGTCACTGCTGCCATTTCTAAAGTGTCTTCTTTACAGGGAATCTAAATCTTCCTTCAAATCTTCCTTCCAGATGTTTTTATGTAGTTCAGTCTAGAACCACGAAAGCATAAACCCAACCCTTTCTACAAAAGAGCTAGTCCCTTAAAAGCTGCTCTCTGCCCGTATCAAGTCTAATGCAGTTTTTCCATGAAGTAAGTGCTGTTTGGGATAGCAGCAAGGGAGTATGTCTGGAAATCCTTACCTATTTCTTCCTTCTCGTTACCTAGTCTTACTTTTTGATTTTCATTTCATACCATCCCAGTGGTATCCAAAACAAAATCATAAATATATAGGTAACTTAAAAGACATAAAATGAAATGGCAACCAGTCACAAACCCATGAGCGTTCTGAATTATTAATCATTCTGAGGTATCTAACACAATCAGTAGATTACTTACAATCCATGGATGTAAGAGCCAAAGAAGTTATCAGATCTCTTCACCTTTTATATTCAAAACCAGTATTCATCCAATCAGACATCACATCTTTACTGACCACCAATGTACTATGTCACTTGGAGGACCTGAGGCAGGCCCTACCTACTCTTAGAAGACAGGGTGGAGAGCTTGCTCTTTCCTGTGAAGTTGCTTCAATTTAAAATAAAAACAAAGGAAAGAAAGGCAGGGAGCATCTGTTAAAATCTCCTCAGTGGAAGTAAGACCACAGCAAGTCCACGGCAGATCATCCTACTTCAGTGGAAGTAAGACCACAGCAAGTCCACGGCAAGTCCACGGCAGATCATCCTACTTCAGTGGAAGTAAGACCACAGCAAGTCCACGGCAAGTCCACGGCAGATCATCCTACTTCAGTGGAAGTAAGACCACAGCAAGTCCACGGCAAGTCCACGGCAGATCATCCTACTTCAGTGGAAGTAAGACCACAGCAAGTCCACGGCAGATCATTCTACTTGGGAGCACATGGCACCAGGCTACTCTTTATTTTTAACCTTTCAGAACATTTAGAAGCACTTCGGCTGCTTTGTTGGTTTTTATTAAATAATAAGACAAGGTTTGTGATTATACAAATGGGGTATCACTAAACATCGACCGCATCACTGGGAGTTTGATTCAATATCGTTGACTCACTGTCACCTTTACGGTTTACTCTGTATCCAATTGAAGAAAACAGCGAAGTTCAACTTAGTATTTTCTTAAGTACATTCAGAAGTCACTTTTGAACCAAGTTAAAGATTATAACCTCTGATCTCTTTGATACTCAAATAATCACTAACTGCAGCTTGCAAGTGCTGCAGGGTAGACAGGACGGACCGCACTGCCATGGAGGCCCCTAGAGAAAGCTGTAGAGACGAATGGCTCTGATTCCTCCCTTACCTTTCTTAGTATTTTTTTTTTCTGTGAATCATCCACTATACAGAGAGGCTTTCTTTTTTTTTCATGGTTTATTTTTTTATATTTAAAAATTTCTATCTCCTCCCCTTCTCCTCCCCCTTCCCTCCCCTTCCCTCCACCCATACCCCCTCTCCCTCTTCAGGCCAAGGAGCCATCAGGGTTCCCCACTCTATGCTAAGACCAAGGTCCTCCCAACTCCCCCCAGGTCCAGGAAGGTGATCTACCAAGCTGAGAAGGCTCCCACAGAGCCCGTCCACGCAGAAGAATCAGAGCCCAGCGCCATTGTCCTTTGCTTCTCAGTCAGCCCCCACTGTTGGCCACATTCAGAGAGTCCGGTTTGGTCGCATGTTCCATCAGTCCCATTCCAACTGGAGTTGGTGATCTCCCGTTAGTTCTGTCCCACCGTCTCCATGGATGAACGCACCCCTCATGGAGTAACTCTATCCAAGGAAGTGAAGGATTTATTTGACAAGAACTTTAAGTCTTTGAAGAAAGAAATTGAAGAGGATACCAGAAAATGGAAGGATCTCCCCTGCTCGTGGATTGGGAGGATCAACATAGAAAAAATGGCAATTCTACCAAAAGCAATCTATAGATTCAATGCAATCCCCATCAAGGTCCCATCAAAATTCTTCACAGATATTGAGAGGACAATAATCAACTTTATATTGAAAAACAAGAAACCCAGGATAGCCAAAAAAAATCTTATACAATAAAGGTACTTCTGGAGGCATTACCATCCCTGACTTCAAACTCTATTACAGAGCTATAGTATTGAAAACAGCTTGGTATTGGCATAAAAAAAAGAGAAGTTGACCAATGGAATCGTATAGAAGATCCAGATCTTAAATCACAAACCTATGAACACCTGATTTTTGATAAAGGAGCCAAAAGTACACAATGGAAGAAAGAAGGCATCTTCAACAAATGGTGCTGGCATAACTGGATGTCGACCTGTAGAAGAATGAAAGTAGATCCATATCCATCACCATGCACAAAACTCAAGTCCAAATGGATTAAAGACCTCAATATTAATCTGAACACACTGAGCTTGATAGAGGAGAAAGTGGGAAGTACTCTACAACAAATGGGCACAGGAGACCATTTCCTACGCATAACCCCAGCTGCAGACATTAAGGGCAACATTGAATAAATGGGACCTCCTGAAGCTGAGCAGCTTCTGTAAAGCAAAGGACTTTCTTAGTATTTTTGACAGAAAGGAAAGCGAGAGGCTCAGGGCACCGCAGAAGGGCATTCACTCCAGCAGGGTCAACACATTTACCTGCCCAGCTCTTGGTCTGTTAGAAATGTGACTCTACAACCCCAGGTCCTCTCTGCTCTTCCATTCTTCAAGTCTGTGAATCATGATGACTTGGTTTATCTCCATTTGTACAGCATGACCTAACCCTGAGGCAACTATAAAAAGCTATCTTCGGTGTAATTTCCTGTTCTGTAAATGTGATGTGTAGCTAGAACTTCAAGCTAATGAAGGGAATCCTGATGGGTTCTAGTTGGAGCACTTTTGGATTTGGCAGGCACTTGGATGAACAGAGTGCCCATGCAGTCACTCCCAGGCACGAGGAAAGTGGGACTCCCAGAGCAGGAAAAGAGAACTCTGCTGTGTGAGAGCAAGTCCTCGGTCAGATGAGCTTACAAGACAGGGAGAAAGTAACTCAAAGGCCTCGAAGAGAAAGGGTACCACATTTCCACAATACTACTGGGCCCAGGAATCTCACAGGAACTTCTTCTGGGAACGTTCTACCCTTCTGTCAACAGAACTTTGAAAGACAATGCATGTGGGCTTCTAAGATTAAACCCAGTTGGTTTTCACAAGACAACAACTTTCCCTAAAAACACATTCATCTAGCTGTGATCATTAACACGGAAGACAAATGCCAGCACCAACCACTTGACACCCCAAGACTCCACTCTGCTAAACCTCAGAGTGAAGCATCCTCCACCCCTCACCATGCGCCCTATTCTTCCTCTAAAGCCATTCACAGCTTCGCCCTCAGTGGACTTTAAGAAAAGGCTGCAAGATTACTACACAGTCAACAGCTTAATCTTTCCTTAAAAGATGTTTCTTTCACTCTCAAACTTCAGGCCTCTTCCTAGGCTTCTCATTATTTGCTTGCTCCTCTCCACTGGCTCCCCAGCTCCCACAATAACCAAGTACATTTGGAGTAATTACTCTTACTTACAGAACTGGGTATACTGCACGCCTAGCTTATAAAATAGTTTCTGGCCAATGTTTATGTAACTCAATTCCAATAAGAAGTGTGAGGTGATAGACTTTCCTGAAAACAAGGACAAAGGCTGTGATGACAGCTCAGGCACTAACGTGTTCGTTCCATTCCCGGAAAGCAAGAATACAAGGTGTGGTGGTGCATCCCAGCACTAGGGAGGCAGAACCAGGACATTCCTGAGGCTCAATGGCTGGCCAGTCTAGGATAATTGGTGAGCTCCAGACCATAAAGAAACATTGCCTCAGCTTTTCTTACACTCAAAGTTGTCCCAAGGAACCATAAGGAAAGTTACCTGAGGTCGCCCTCTGACCTCCATGTATACACACACACACACACACACACACACACACACGACAGGTAATACTCCGGAAGTAATTGTAGCGATTAATACTATTATCCTACTAAAGCTACTTTCTCTAAATTGATGAACATCAATTCTAAAGAACGATTAACCTAAATATATCACCATGACTTCGCAGACTGGACACCATGCATGTATTACTCCTTACATGCTCTGATGCAGTTGCTCTCACATGTTGGCCAGCATCATGAAGAGCTGGAAAGCTGAGATAGACACAGGCCCATGGACCGTACATCCAAGACTTCCATTAACAGTAGATTTGAGCATCTGTACTACAAGCGTGTGCCCAGTATCCCCAAGTCCTGTGTCCCGTTAAGATTTAATTCTTTGGCCGGGCGGCGGTGGCGCACGCCTTTAATCCCAGCACTCGGGAGGCAGAGGCAGGCGGATCTCTGTGAGTTCGAGACCAGCCTGGTCTACAAGAGCTAGTTCCAGGACAGGCTCCAAAGCTACAGAGAAACCCTGTCTCGAAAAACCAAAAAAAAAAAAAAGTCTAAAGAGGGTAGGAAGAGCATCTCAGTGCTGTTGCTCACACAATGACTGGAGATCTCTGCTGATGGTGTAAGTAGCAAATATTCTCACCTGTCCCCTTCAGCCCACACACGGTGATGAATCATCCTGTTTCCACAGATTGTACTTCTCTTTCCTGTAAGACTGGGGTGAGAGCTGCTGTAGTCTGCATATTAATCATCCCTCCCAGACCCTGTCATTACAGTAGCCATGAGGACAGAGATGGGGAACGTTTAAAAGACGGTGCTCATTTCCCAGCCCGCGGTCTCCCCTTAATCATCGCCATTGTTGCTGATTGCTCCTGAACGCAAGTGGGAAAGAATATGCAGAGAGGGAGAAGTTTGCAGGAGATGAAAACGGACAAGATGGTGTTCGCACAGCTTCGAGATGTGACAATTCTTGAACTCCCCTGAGCAGGTGACAAATGGGTGGCTCAGGGCATAAAAATGACTGATGCTCTGATTACATGGCTGCTTCCACCCCACTATTGTCAAAGCACTAGAGATGGGGACTGCAACTGAAACTGCAGTCCCTGTTTGCATCTTCCCCTGGGCAAGATTTCTCTGCGGTGTCTACAAGATTCTGTAAACGTAACAAACTCATCAATAATCAGGTCTAAGGCACAAAGCAAACGCACAGGGGCGGTTTCTGTAAACTGAAATCCAGAGTCTGTTTCCACTTTTCAGTATAGAAAAAGGAGATGTTCTACATCCTCTCAAGCGTTTATCCCTTGCGGAGCCATCTCTGAACATGTAGAACTCTCTATAGGTCAGATAAATTTATGGGCTCACCTGCTCAGGGTGGCAGGATACATTTGCGTCGGAAATACAGGATACTGTATCAAAAATGTTTAAACCCACATTTAGATGTTTATTCCCAAACCTAGGGTATAACTAATGTTTATATCAAAAGAATTGTTACTATTGTTGTTTTTATTATTATTAATTGGGAGAGTTCTAGACAGGGCTTCTCTGTGTAGCCCTGGTTGTATTGGAACTTGCTCCGTAGACCAGGCTGGCCTCGAACTCTAAGTTCCACCTGCCTCCATCTGCTGATGGCTGGGATTAAAGGCATCAAAAGAATTATTAAAATATCCATGCTTTTTATGTATTAGAACTGTTCCAACACTTTGCTATTCAATATCCTTCTTCAGCAGGGGCTTCAAGATGCATCCTCATTTTTTTTTATTCTGCTTCTCAAGCATTAAACTGTCCGATAACTATTTGTTCTCTGTATTTAACTAAATGAGTTGCAACATAACCACACTTTAGAACTGTTGGCATGGACATTTACTGTTCGGTCTGAGTCCAAAGGATAGTGATGTACAAGGGGAGCTCTGAAATGAATTCATGACGATGCAAATGTGCCCCCGAGGAGGCTCATAAAGGACAGGGACAGACATGAGAGCAGACGGAAGGCTGTGAGGCAGGATGCAGAGAGTAAAGGGCAAGTCCAGTGATCTAGGAACGTGGGGTCCACAACCTCAGCCTGGAAAATGGAGAACTCCAAAGGGGGCTTTAAGTTTGGTCTCCCAGGGTTCGTGGATAAAATCAGAGGACAGGGTTGAGGCAGGCCTTCTACAGATCTCTCTGCTTCCCTTTGCGTCCAGGACAAAGGGAAACTTCCAACCACAGACAGCTGAAACTGGAGAATTATGTTTGGTATCTACTTTCACTTCCGTCTAAACTAATAGTAAAGAATTTCAGTTATAGAATCCTGAAGATACTTACAGCTAAAAGCACACGGTTGAGCCACAGGGAGAAGAGCACAGGACCCATTATACCAATGCTGTTATTTCCAAATTTACCCACAAAATTAAATCTAATGTAACTACTTTGATTAAAAAGCCATTACTTAAGTTTGTTTGAAAATGTTTGTTAAAGGGATCTTTGGCTAGTTATGAAAATAATGTAAAGATAGAATTATGGATGGCTATTCTCTAAATAATTGCAAAAAACTATTAGAAAAACAAAATGTGCATTAATTTATGTGTATCAGGTTCCTAGGGAAGAGCCTTAAGTGTTTTCTATAAAGGGGGAAATAACAAGGACAATGTGTTCTTCTGATGGGGACATGTACAGAGTCTACAAGGTTTCCCGGAAGGGCTAGGCTGAGGAGACAAATGAGGAGTGTATACAGTTACCATGGCTAGCTATCTGACCTGATGAGAATGAAGTCTACAGCTATGACAGAGCATCTCAGCCCCAATATTAATAGACACAAGAAGCTGAAAAGGACAAGGCTAAAGACAATGGCAAGATGGGTGTTTTGTACTTTTAAGAAGTTTTCAAAAATAATGATTTTTCTTACTATTTATCTTGCTGAACACTTCTCTTTCTCATTCCAAAGGGTGAGCATAAAAATGCATCCATATTTGTCACCCATTTCTCTGGCCATGACATGCCCCTGACAAACACCCTCAGAAAGTCAGCTCTGGGGCGGTGAGCGGCTCAGTGGTAACAGCACGTTGATTCCCAGCATCCGTAGCCACCGGAACCTGGAACCCCACTCTTGGGTTAGCAGAGACATAGGAACTTGCTTGCCAGCCAGCCTAGCCAAAGAGTAAAGTTCAGTTTCAGTGAAAAATGTTGTTTCAGTGGAATAGGCAGAGAGCACTAGAACAGGACCCCTGACACCTTGGCTTCCCCACAGGCACACGCATGCCTGCACTCAGGCATACTGATAATACTTGCTTGTTAAGGTATTTCTACAAAGTTAATCCTGTACACTGATCAAGTTACACTCCTACTCCTTCCTCTGAGTTTTTCTGATTCCCATTTGTCTTCCTCAGTCCAAACTTCAAGTCTTTATTGTGCCTTGTTTTAGGTAGAAAAAAAGAAATAAAGAAACAAAGAAAGAGCCATAAGAGCCAACATAAAAATACTCAGCATAGCTACTGTGGTGACTTCTGTGTCCAGCTTGACTTTAGACAGTTACTGTGTCAGACAGTGACTTCATGGTCCTTTCCATCACGGAGCTCACTGTCTAGGAAACACTAACAAAAATAAGTACTTGTGTGAGGCCTAGCAACAGCTGTGTTGGAATAAATTTGATTTTGGGGGGTAAGTGGGGCATTTGCATAAGATACTTTGAGAGCAGGATATATATCTTTAAAAAAATCATTTCTCTCAGGATATATATATATGTATATATATATGTATATGTATATGTATATGTATATATATATAATTTTAAAGCCACATTTTAAATATTTTGCATAAAACAAAGGGTTTTGAATTATACTGTATTTTATATAGTCAGATTTGTATATTTGTGGATTTTGTATCTGTGGATTTAATTGGTATGGAATATATATATAATATATATATATTATATATATCCAATATACAATAATATATACTATAGACCATATATGTACAGTATTTTGTTCATCTTATATCATTAATGTTAAGCTCCCTGAGAAACTGACATTTTAAACTGAAATCTTAAGAAGGAGACCTAGCAGCTAAATGGTGTGATGAGAAGAATAATCCCAGGCAAGGTGGTGGGTTGTGGTACAAACGTCCTGAGACAGCAGTCAGCAGGGTGCATCGCCATGCTGAAGGAGGCAGGGAGCAACCTGACCCTGAGGATCAAGAAAGTGATTCCAGCGAATATGAGGACTCTTTGGGAAGAGGGGGAGCACAGAGGGGAGAAAGGGGAAAGAAGATGAAGGGAGGGGAATCTGTCCGGTGCTCGATACAGTTGAATGGAAATATCTTTAAGAAAGCAACCACTATATACAGTGTACGCTAATGAGAGTGAAATCTAAAGAGAACTGTTATATCATCAAAGCGCAAAGTTTGCCTAGTGAGCTAAGTTTCAAAACTCAAAAGTATGAATAGAAATTACAATGTAATATTATCTACAGATGACCTATTAAGGGAACCCAGAAATCCGAGGGTGAGCTGCAATCCACTTTCACAAGGAAGTAACAAACACCACAGTTGGTTCATATCGTTCTGTGATTGGTTATATGATCTGCTCTTGGCTATAGTAAAATGGGACTAAAACTAAAAATATGAACAGCAGTTGAACATTTACCTTTCTTTTTTAGTAAAAAGCAAATGCTTTATCTCAATTGTGTTGAAATTTCTGTGACAAGATACTCAATATTTTTCATGGCACAATTCCATCTGATTTGACATCTTATTAAAAACCTTCTCCATCTGTGGCTGGATGAAGGAGTTCCCTAAATGGCATACATGAGCCAGGCCTCAGCATTCTGAAAGGAGTGTGATCCTGATGAGGAAACAGATACCACTTCCAGCTCATCTGTGTTGTGCCCACTTGCGAAGTTCTTCACGTTTCTGATTGCAGGGGCAGGAGGACTTTTATAAATACTCCATATAGCTCAACTACACCATAGAGATTCAGATTTCAAAGCTGGTTGAACAGAGCCACAACACAAATCAGAAGATACTACACAGGAGCTGATTTTCAAAGCACAGAAAGTATGCCACCTCTCCAGAGAAACTAGTCTGCCGGCAACAAATGAAGAATGGCTTTTTATGCTCTTAATAATGCCTTTTCATCTAAAAATAAAAAAAAAAATGCGAAATAGTCAAACAGTCAATGACTTGTTTTGTTGTTGTTATTATTGTTTGCTTTCTGTTGTGTAGAAATCACAGGTGCGACAAGGATATATAATCCTCTTGAGAGGAAACTAGACTCAAGGAGGGCTATGGTGGAAAAAGAGGGGTAAGGATAGTCTGGGGAGGCAGGAGGATAAAGCTGGTGAAGACGACACCAGCCACTGACATTAGTGCAGCATTGTATCCTGTACCACACCCATAAAGACTTTGATGCCTGCCCCTTTCAGTAACCTTTTGAATATCCTATCTAGCAATGTCCGTATTTTGATTTTAAGATAATAATATAGGGGTGTTTTGGTGTTGGTGGATTTTAGCATAGATCACATTATTCACAGTGTTTGTCCTGAGACATCAAGGAATTTTTTGAAAGTTTAATGTTGCTCAGTAAAATAATAAAGAGGCGTGGCCTTAAGAAATGTTGGAGAGATGGCTCAGTGGTTAAGAACACTGGCTGCTCTTTCAGAGGTTCTGAGTTCAATTCCCAGCAACCACATGGTGACTCTCAACCATCTATAGTGGGATCTGATACCTTCTTCTGGCATAAAGTTGATAGAGCATACATATACATAATTTAAAAAATGTGACCAACCTGTGAGCACTATATCTAAATCGTAGCAATACTTTCAAGTGCTAGTGGTTGCTTAAGAAGATATTACAGCTGGGCGGTAGTGGCGCAGGCCTTTAATCCCAGCACTCGGGAGGCAGAGGCAGGCGGATCTCTGTGAGTTCGAGGCCAGCCTGGTCTACAAGAGCTAGCTCCAGGACAGGCTCCAAAGCTACAGAGAAACCCTGTCTTGAAAAACAAAAAGATATTCCAGCCTCACCAAAGATAACAGAGACCAAGCAGCACTGGACAACCCTGATCAGATGCTAAAAGCTGTACGAAATACACACATGCACACTCACACACCATGTCACACCACATGCAGCCTAGATGAGGGTTTGGCCTGACTACACTGCACTTCTGCAGTACAAGTCCACACTCAGAGCCCCAGCTCAGCAGACCACAAGAGCTCTTCACAACCCCCCAACTGTTTAAAAACATGGCCCCAGCCTACCTCCCTTGCCACTGTGGAATGCTCAGAAGTCCCCCATACTAAAGTTCCCATTTATGACCCTGAGACTCACGCAGGCTTGGCCTGTCATACCTCTCCACTTGGTTAGCCGCTGTCTCTGAACCCACTTGCTCAGCTAAGTTCCTTCTGCCTCATCTTTGCCCTCAGATTTTTTTTTCTTTATGACACCTCCTCGGGTGTCCTTCTGCTAAGAACAATTTTGCAGCCTGTAACTGCTATGCTCAGCACTGAAAGGTGGCTGCAGAGTTCAGCAATATTTGAGGAAACAAACTCAGTGCAACACAAAGGCACAGAAAAACACATTTCAAGTTCTTTGATGCTACAAAGACTTCTGGGGATGAAATTTCTCCTGGAATCTCCCTTTTAGAACAAAGCTCCGAGGAAAACGTTGAGCACTGGAGGCAGCTAGGATGTGGCCTTTTCTTGCCTCAGCCAAGGCAAGGCTGGGTGACGGTGGATATAACTAGACTGTGCAGTCCATTAATGGATGCTCCTACATCAAATGAGATAGGCCCCACTCCTAAACTGCCTATAGCATAGACCTGGTAGCCCCCCTTATTAGATATGCCCATTCCTAAACTGCCTATAGCATAGACCTTGTAGCCCCCTCTTATTAGATATGCCCCACTCCTAAACTGCCTATAGCATAGACCTGGTAGCCCCCCTTATTAGATATGCCCATTCCTAAATTGCCTATAGCATAAATTTTGTAGCCCACTCTTATTAGATATGCCCCACTCCTAAACTGCCTATAGCATAGACCTTGTAGCCCCCTCTTATTAGATATGCCCAACTCCTAAACTGCCTATAGCATAGACCTTGTAGCCCCCTCTTATTAGATATGCCCAACTCCTAAACTGCGTATAGCATAGACCTTGTAGTCCCCTCTTATTAGATATGCCCAACTCCTAAACTGCCTATAGCATAGACCTTGTAGTCCCCTCTTATTAGATATGCCCAACTCCTAAACTGCCTATAGCATAGACCTTGTAGCCCACTCTTATTAGGCAGGACTATCAACAGTTCTTTGTTTAAAAAAAAATGTTTCACACAACTGTCTGTATCAAGCATGGGTTTTTGAATTTGGACTCAGCAGTAAATAATAAAATCCCCTTTCCTCGAGAAATTGCAACCGAACAGGGGAAACTGGTATTTAAAATGCACACAATAAATATATAAAACCAAGCTTATCAGGAGATGAATGCAGCTGGAGGGGAGAGAAATGGAGTTCCAGGTGGCAAGCCATTTAAAGTGTAAGAGGAGGTACAAGAAGGTCTGGCTGATACATTATCACTGAAAGTGAGGGTGGTTGGCGGAGAAGGTATCTCAGGCAGCTGGTGGAACTACCTGGTTTTGACTGGTACCATTTGCTGACACATTGGTTTGGGTTGCTGACATATAACACCATCTAAGGGTCATATTGCTATTTTTTGCATTTTAGAAATACGAATGCTAGGGTTTGAGGGCTGGGGATGGGGGAGAATGACTCCGTTGCTAAACTGCCTTGCATGCAAGCATAACGACCTGAGTTGGGACCTCCAGCACCCATGCACAAATCTGTGGTAGCCGCAGTCATCTGTAACTCCTCAGCTAGGCAGGGAGAGAAGTAGAGAGAGATGGGTGAAGATCTGGAGCTCATTGGCTCGCCAATTAGAGCAGCTGATGAGCTTCACGTTTGCACATGGACACACACCCCCACCCACCTATTCACACACGCATACGCACGCACAAGCACACACACGCACAAGCACACACACGCACACGCACGCACGCACACACACGCACACACACGCACATGCTCACATGCGCGTGCGCACACACGCACATGCACACACACACATACACACACGCATACACACGCACGTGCACACGCACACGAACACGAACAAGCCCATGATTTGAAGGAAAGGAGGCAGCTGGAGAGCTTTGGGAGACACGGCTACACTCTGTCACCAAAGTCTCTCACTGATAAAACCGAGGTGCAGCTTCAGGAATTTGTATCTCTACCAAGATCCCAGGCCATGCAGTGGCTGTCACGCCCACACTGATACTCAGAGAGCTAATGGTTTAGGGCGCTGTCTCAAACCCGTGTGCCAGTCTGAATGAAGTCCTTCGCCTTTTGAGTATTAACAACTTCATCCATATATTTTCAGGTATCCTTCAATTAAACAGTAGAAACATGACCCTCTATGAAGGTTACGTACTGACTTTAAGACACCTTTAAAAGAACTAGCCGGATGTTTTCAGAGGGTATTCTTGGGTTTGGAGTTCATTTTCATCAGTGGATAGGGTTATGGACTCAGGGGGAGAATAAATAATGAGGAGAAACAATCTTTCACATTATTGCATGAGGGACTTGCTGTCAGTGGCTGCGGCCTCAAGCCTGAGCAGAAGGTGAAGTGGTACCCATTAGATATCTTGACTGTAAAGTTCCCGGTCTTTCTTTCCCTCGCGCCTGAGCAGAAGGTGAAATGGTACCTCGTAGATTTCTCTACTGTAAAGTTCCCAGTCTTTCTTTCCCTCCGAGCACACACTGAAGACAAAGAGAAATGGGTTCCACCTGCTGGCATACCAGCAGCATTCCTGGGCATGTTAGAGTCACCCCACTGATTCATTACTGAATAGATCAGAAGTAGGGAGACGCTTTCTAGCTGTGTACATAGCCTGCCTCTACAAGCTTGCTCCCTGGCTGATCCTACCTTTCTCCCACCTCACTCTTTTATATATATATATATATATATAAATTATATATATATGTGTATATATATACATATATTATATATATATACATATATATATATATGCTCACTACTGGGGTTTTAAAATCTATGTTTGGCTCATTGTATACTACACATATTAGCCATTTTGAAACCATACAGAATATATTTACTTCCTTATAATACTCCTTTGACCCTCTTTTTTTTAAATTGTTTTTATTGAAGAATATATTTTCTCCGATCCCCTCTCTTTTTCTCCCCTCCCTGCCTACCCACTCCCATGGTCCCCATGTTCCCAATTTACTGAAGAGATCTTGTCTTTTTCTACTTCCCATGTAGATTAGATCCATGCATGTCTCTTTTAGGGTCCTCATTGTTGTCTAGGTTCTCTGGGACTGTGATTTGTAGTCTGGTTTTCTTTGCTTTGTGTCTTAAAGTAAATAATGAGTGAGCACATATGGTTTCTCTTTCTGGGTCTGGGTTACCTCAAGCAATATGATGTTTTCTAGATCCATCCATTTGCCTGCAAATTTCAAGATGTCTTTTTTTTCTGTTGTATAGTACTCCATTGTGTAAATATACCACATTTTCCTTATCCATTCTTCGGTCGAGAAGCATTTAGGTTGTTTCCAGGTTCTGGCTATAACAAACAAAGCTGCTATGAACATAGTTGAGCACATGTCCTTGTGGCATGATTGAGCATCCTTTGGACTAATACCCAAAAGTGGTATTACTGGGTCTTAAGGAAGGTTGCTTCATAATTTTCTGAAAAATTGCCACACTGACAACCAAAGGGATTGTACTAGCTTGTACTCCCACCAGCAATGCAGGAGTGTTCCCTTTACCCCACATCCTCTCCAGCATATGTTGTCATCAGTGTTTTTGATCTTGGCCATTCTTAGAGGTGTAAGATGGAATCTCAGAGTTGTTTTGATTTGTTTTTCTCTGATGTCTATTGAGCATTTCCTTAAGTGTCTTTCATCCATTTTAGATTCATTTGTTGAGAGTTCTCTTTTTAAGTCTGTACCCCATTTTTCAATTGGATTATTTGTTCTTTTGATGGCCAATTTCTTAAATTCTTTGTACTCCCACCTCAATAAAAAAAAAAAAAACCACTATTTCTCCTGTTAAAGAACGGTACTTAGAAACTATGACACTAAGCAGACTTTTATAACTACAGATGTCACTATGTCTTGGGCTCTCTCAGCAAGCAGACCTATGTAACTTTGGAATACATGTTGATATGCATATATGCTGATACTTATGTCTTTATGTCTCCTTGCACTTAATAAAATAAGTCCAAGTTCACAGGGTGTCTTTCTGGTTTTTGTCTGTTACTCATTAAAGTTTCTCTCTCTGATAATGAAACCCAATGATCTGGGATAAACTGTGTCTTGAAAAATTCCCATGCTGAAGTGGAATCCCTAGTACAGATTGTTACCATATTTATTATAGGATTACTAAGGAAGTTCAAATGAGGTTATTAGAGTGTTACTTGATCCCATAAGACCACCGTTTTAAAAAAAAAAAAAACAGTAAATTTAGTCACAAATGACATCAAGATAATGGCCCAAGGAGAAGGCCTAGGATGGATGGATGCCCTCTTCATGGACCCCAAAGAAAGCAAAAACTACAATACCTCAATCTAAGACTTGTAACAACTAAAACTAAATGACTTATTGATACATTATTGTTAATTAAAATCTATAATTTATTCACGTTTCTTAGTTTTAACCCAGTGTTCTCTTCCTACAGCCACTAGAGTTTACAGAGTTATGTCTTTCCATGCCCTACACTTTCAAAAGTTACCATTACAAGTGGATTGTAAGCGAAAATCTACCCCCCTGAGGTAGAGCTGCTGTATAAATCATTTGGAGGTTGGTGGGATGGCTCAACAGGTAAGTGCACCTGCTGCTGAGCCTGAAGACCTGAATTCAATCCTTGGAACAGACACAGCAGAGAACCTCCTCCAACAAAACAGTCTCCGGCCTCCACATGCACACTGCAGCATGCACATATACATTTGTACACTCAGGAAATAAATCAAAGGTAGTCTTTGAAAATCTAAAGACTAGAGAAATTTATTTGGAAGTTTTCTGCATAGAAAATTCAACTCTTGGCCGGGCAGTGGTAGCACACGCCTTTAATCCCAGCACTCGGGAGGCAGAGGCAGGCGGATCTCTGAGTTTGAGGCCAGCCTGGTCTACAAGAGCTAGTTCCAGGACAGGCTCTAGAAACTACAGGGAAACCCTGTCTCGAAAAAGCAAAAAAAAAAAGAAAAAAAGAAAAAAAAAGAAAATTCAACTCTTGTCTTTTGTTCAATCATTTGGTACGTTTTAATATTAACATATAGTAAACAGTGTTTGATTTGTGGATTGTATTATAATCTAATGTTAATTTGATATTCAGGTTGTCCCAGTTTTGGCTATTGGGACCTAGGTTGCTCTGAATAAAAAGAGACATTATTGTGAGTTTAGAATGTGGGTTTTTTTTTTTAAGTACTTCTTACTTTGAGGCATGTTGTATCTTTGTGAACTAGCCTGAGAATCAGTTGTTCCTCCAAGCTTGTTTTTTTTTTTTTTTGATAGTATGAGGACCCAGAATTTGAAACCTCAGTATGTCCTACACATTTGACTACAGGTTAGTGTGAGGACCCAGGATCTAAAACCTCGGTATGTCCTACACATTTGATTAAAGGATAGTGTGAGGACCCAGGATCCAGAACCTCGGTAGGTCCTAGGCATTTGACTAAAGGATAGTATGAGGACCCAGGATCTAGAACCTTGGTACGTACTGCACATTTGACCATGGGATAGTGTGAGGACCCAGGATCTGGAACCTCAGTATGTCCTAGGCATTTGACTTAATAATCCATCATAAACATTTTCTCTGTGTGAATAAGTAGCCTAAATAATCACCCTTATAACTGTCTACTTCACTGTGCATATCCTTTGCATAGACCGCCGAAATCTCACTCACTGGCAGACACCAACCCTGTCTCCAAGCTTTGATGGAATACAGAACACTGGGATAAACCTTCTGATACAGAATCACTGCACTCATGGTGACCACCCTAAGTTAATCCTTAGAATGGGATTCGTGAGTTCATGGCTTTTCATACATGTTATGAAAGAAGTTTCCAGAACCTGCTCACAGAGGACGCATGCCCACCACCTCACAAGCTCTCTATCATGGGGATATCTATTATATCTATTTGTGAGCCTGACTTTTTATGTACTGCATAAACTGGTCTTTGCAGTTGGTATTGGTTCACAGGTGCTTTGGACTGTGTTTGAAATGTGTTCGTCCTATGAATTCTCATTTTAAAAAGTTTTGCCTCACCAGTAAACTCCACAGTACACTTTTTAAGAAATTAGGAGAATGTATATGAAATATACATATGAAATATATGAAATGAATTCTTAATAGAGATTATATTCTATTATTTTCTCTAATTTGACTTATTTGGTCTGTTTCTTTTTAAATAGTAAATTTCCAAATTCCATACACTAAAACTTATTTATTTTTACCTAAGCCATATTTATATTTTATTACTCTGTTTTTGTGCTAAAATACATTTATTTTCACATTCCTTACATTGTATGAGCCAATCTAAAAAAGAACTGATGATGTATTATTGATTCTGACACAGTCATGAAAGCATATATTATGCTTCTATTAAAAGTTATGTCTTATGACAGGTTTGTCAGATTTAATTTATGACTCACACACGTCTCTAGCTTAGTAGCCACAAATTCTCTGCCTCTGAATCTTTATCATGCAGTATATTTTCTTACTAGAAGAGTTTTTCAAGCATATTGCTATATTGTAAAAAATTAAAGATTGATAAATAGAAAATATTTTTCAAAGCAATTTCATATATACATATCTATATATATATATATAAATGTATAGATAATTCAGTCTCTAACTTATTTCTTGTTCCACTTTCGTAATTCTAGAAACATGTTTCCCAGTTCAAGAAAAAGATGTGTGTGGATATTTGTGTTGTCGGGTTTAATTTCCTGAATCCAAGAAGCAAACACATCCATCCATCCCCAGCAGCATGGAAGAGCGAGGTGGGTAGGTGGAGCGGTAGCTAACTTCTGTTCTTGTAGAGACCTGGGGCTTATAGGATACAAGGCATGTTCAGGAAAGTAGCGGGGCAGCAATCCAAGCTTAATCACACAGGCCATGTAGTCTTCTCAGTGACTGAGTCCCTGGCCTGAAAGCAGCTACGTGTGCACGTTAGTAACTTTTGAAATGTATTGCCTTACAAGACCCTCTGAGTTGGGCAGAGAATGAATCGAAGGGGAAGTCAAACTTCCTGTTGTCCAGTGCGCAGGCGCACTGGTGATGCGGGCCATGAAAGCAGCATCTTCAAACACGAAGAGAAGAGAATGGCCCTGGGGTGGAGCTGGAATACATGATCATTAGCACTCCACCAGAAACTGAGAGTAACCGAGATGGGAGAGTGGCTGTGGCTCACCGTGTGCCAGAGACTGCTTAGTTGCCTGGTAAGAACCCTAACATTTGCACTTTTAGTGTTAAGACTCTTAGAAACATCCAAAAACCATCCCACCAGAGCTCAAAGACCAGAGCTGACCAGAAGCTCTGGGATGAGCATGATTAGCAAGTAGGTCACAGCTGGATACTTGAGAGAGGACAGCATTGCTTAAGGACAGAGTATAAAACAGCGATTCTCAGAGTCGAGGGAGTTATGTGGCCCCGTGGGGGACATCTGACAACGTCTGAAGACATTTATGGTTGCCACAAATAAGGTCATGTAGAGAAAGGCGGCAAGAGATGCCCCCAAACAGCCCACAACACACAACTCAGAGCCCCATACCAAAAGGTATTTATGTCCTAGTCATCACTCCTGCAATGTAGAGAAGCTGGGTACGGGAAGTGATGAAAAGAGACAACTGGTCAACCACCTGAAACTCATGGTTGGGCCAGGAATGGATGGTGAGAAATATCAGTCACAGAATTACAGACCGTCCCAACACCAAAGGCAGATTACACAGCAGTACGCCAGTGCCCATGAAAACGCCTGTCATTCAATGTGCCCAAGAGCTAATTCCAACCAACAAAAATCGGCTTTTCAAAATGCCCCCTAACGTGTTTGGTAACCTCTGCTGTTTTAAAGCAGGACACAGAATAAGCAACCATTTACAGACTCCAGGAGGAAACGGCACCAACCTTACTTACTAACTCCTGCCTCAGTCACTGTCCTAGTTTCTCAGAGGTTGACCTCTGAGAGGGAGCTGGGGACTAACTGAGAGAGTGGGGGTTCCTAAATTAGGGACTGTGTGTAGGGAAAAGAATAAACGGGTTTCTGTGAAAAGAGCAAGCCCTGCTTGTGAATGTGAAGCACGCCAAATGATCATTTAGAGTCCATTTGGAACACTGTGTGTGAAATTCCAGAGACAATGCCCTAGGAAGCAGTTAAGAGAAAACTATAAAAGCTGGGGTGACTTGGAAATCCTTTACCAGTGAGGACAACAAGGAACGCTCAGCCCCAACTGGAGAAGTCCTTTGGTTCAGAAGTCTCGGGAATTTGAAAAGTGCGGACTACACATTCCTCTTCCATCTTCCTTGCCGCTTTTGTCTAGCTTTTCCATCATTTACGCTTTGTTTTGTTTTGTTGTGGACCAGGTCTCGCTAGGTAGCCCAGGCTGGCCTTGAACTTGCAGTCCTGTTGCCTCAGCCTCCCAAGCGACTTACTCACCGACTGATATGGCTTCCTTTTTCTTAGGAGCAGCTTCATGTACCAGTTTTGCAAACCTCATTTGCTCACCAAGTATTGATGAATATTTGCACGGGCATTTGTCTAACGACAGCTCCCTCGATGAATACTAAGCTACAAAGAAACAGACACCATATTCTACTCTGTTCACGGCAAAAAGCTAAGAAACTACCACTGCTGCCTGGCATGGGAAAACCAGTAACTGATTAACAATTCATGAGGAAAGAAGAAATGAATGGCTGCGGCTCCATTTTTCAAATTACTTGTTTACCCTAATGTATTTCAGAAGATGCATTTATACATGGGATTACCCTATAAATTTATTTATTTCTTTGTAGTAACATAGCCTGGTAGTGTGGAGAATCAAATTTTGAATCATAAAGGTCACCCATAAATAGGATAGTCCTGCCTGAGAGCCTACCCTGAGGCTGGGTTCACCCACGTGGTAATATATACACATACACATATACATACACACATATATAAACACATATGTTCCAATTACATGTTTATAATTACATGGTATTTTTCCCTTTAGAATATTAAAACATCTATATTTCTGCCACAGCTATAACAGTGCTGGCTCGAAACGTAGCCCAAGCTATGTTTAAAATTAGAAAGGCAACAGTCTATTTCCTTCCATTATAAAAGAAAGTGTTCAGGAAAGGCAAGTTTTTGAAACGTACAGAAACCTAGTAACAGGATTAATGTATTATCGTCAACAATTTTATGCAAAGGAACTTCCACACTGGACTTCAAAGAGGGAAAGAATTAAGAGGGAAAGTGGGTCAAATAGAGAGGACTTTTCTGATGGGAAAGACAGTCTCTGGGGAGCATTTTACAGAGCGTTCAAGCATGAGGCCTTTGGAGCAAGCCTTGCTTACGGTTAAACACGGCCATTTATGCTGAGGAGTATATTAAAGACAGAAAGCAGTCTCTTTGCAGAGAACAGACAGAGAGCTCCCATAAAAAAAAATCTGCCCCAGCAAGATACAGACAAAAACAGTAGTTCTCAACCTATGGGTTGTAACCTTTTTGGGGGTCGCATATCAGATACCCCACATATCAGATATTTACAACTCATGACAGAAGCAAAATTATAGTTATGAAGTACCAATGAAATAATTTTATGGCTGAGGGGTCACCACAACATAGGGAACTGTATTAAATGTCCTGGCATTAGGAGGACTGAGAACCACTAGATTAAAGAAAGCAATAGATAAAACTGCAAGCACAGTTAAGTGTCTGTGGGTCCAGGACTTCTAGGCACTCAGGCACTGACACAGACCTCCACCTTAGGAAGGAGAAAGCAGGAAAACATTAACATAATGAAGAGCCAGCCAATCACACGTGGCTTTACCCGGCAGTTTCTGTTTTATTAGATGGCTGTTTTAAAGTTCCCATCATGCGGTTTATAACTTATAATCAGTAGGTAGACTGATAATTTAACATTAATTAAATTTTACTGTATATTTTAACCATCATCCACAATTATCACAAACATACCCTAAAGGAGCGCTCTGTCTCACTGAACAGGCCCCACCCACAGAAACCCGTGGTGGATCTTGGGAACCAACATACACTAATGTGCTCAGCTTGGAACTTCTCAAACAAAATTTATAATTAGGCTTAAGTACTAAAGGTTAAAGACAGTAACTGAGCAATAGAATAGGGGCTGGAGAGATGGCTCAGCGATTAAGAGAACATACAGCTTTTACAGAAGGCACTGGGCGGCTCACAGCCATGAGCTACCCCAGCTCCAAGGAATCTAACACCTCTGGCCCCCATGGGCGCCTGCACTCACAGGTACATACCCACACAGAACATACACACACCTGCACACAGTTAAAAACAACAAAAACAGACCGGGGGGGGTGGAGGAGGGACTGGGAGGAAAAGAGGGAGGGGGAACGGCAGCCAGGATCTATAATAAATAAATTTTTCGAAATTACAGTAATAGACAAAAGTTATTTACTGTTCATTATCTACTGAGGGCTGCATGTCCATTTTATCTAGCCTCTAGCACAAACTGATAATACAGAAGTATGCTATAACTCAGGCCACTTTTCTATTTCATTAAGAAATTTTTAATAGAATCTCTTCTCATTTTATAACTATCCCATTCCCATGCTTTCCCCTCCACCACCCCCCCATTTATTTCTCAGAAAGGGTATGGCTTCCCACTGGGAGTCAACAAAATCTGATAATTCACTTCGAGGCAGGACCAGTTCAAGCAGTAGGGATAAACCATGGTCACTGCCCAAGCCTCACAACCGTCCCCACATTCAGTGGACCGAGTTTGAGCCTACACAGGTTTTCCTGCTATCAGTGCAGAGTCAGTGAGCTCTCGCTAGCTAGCTCAGCTGTTTTTGTGGGTATCACCATCATGGTTTTGATTCCTTTGCTCATATTATCGCTCCTCCTGCTCTTAGACTGGGCTCTGGTGACCCAGTCCAGTGCTTCCCTGTAGATCTCTATATCTGCTTCCATAATATGCTGGATGGAAGTTCTATGATGACAATTAAGGGGCTCATCAGTCTGATTACAGGGGAAGGCCAGTTTAGACGTCCTCTTCACTGTTGCTTAGAGCCTTAGCTGGGGTCATCCTTGTAGATTCCTGGGAATTTCTTGCATGTACTTTTCCTGAGTGAATCTATGATGTTGAAAAAATACTAATGCCTCTCTACAGGACTGGAGAGATGGCTCAGAGGTTAAGAGCATTGCCTGCTCTTCCAAAGGTCCTGAGTTCAATTCCCGGCAACCACATGGTGGTTACAACCATATGTAATGGGGTCTGGTGCCATCTTCTGGCCTTTAGGCATACACACAGACAGAATATTGTATACATAATAAATAAATATTTAGAAAATGCCTCTACAGTCCCAAACAAAAAACTATTTATATATACTTAAGCATATATTATTTATTATTTATTATAAATATATCATTCATTAATATAAATATGTTAGCATATAATATCATATAGAATGCAACAATGTGTCTATATTTGTAAAAGGGAAGCCTTTGAAAGGGTGCTAATACTAAGTGGCAGTATTTCGATCATTCCTTATCAAACTGTCTGATACCCTTCCCTGAGGAGGAGCTGTGTTCGTATGTACAGAGACCCACCAGAGATGCACATCAGAGAAAGTATTGTGGCAGGACAAAGAGCAGGGAGTCTTTCCAAGCCAAGGAGTGAAACCATATCGGCTAATACATTGGTCTTAGATTTTGCAGCCTCTGGAACAGTGGTAAGACATTTCTGTTAAAAATTGAGAAGCACATGGTATTTTGTTATAGCAACTGTACTAATGCTGGACTTTCTCAGAATCAGAGCACTTACTTTTGCGGGGATAGGAATGCGGAACAGCCGAGAGGTGGAGAGACTTGTTCTCACCAGATGAACTGCCAAAGGCCACTGTTGCTTGAGGCCAAGCCAATGGGATTGAACCTTCAATAACACTCGCTAAATAAAGTTTCTGTTGTTTGTTTGTTTTCATGTAGACTGTATCAAGAATCTCACCGTAGTACTACAAAGTTCGCTAACACACACACGCAGAACATGTGGGTGGAACAAGCAAGAGAGTGCTTCTCAACAGAGCAGAGAGAGGGAGTGGCCAGGCCACTCTTGGTCGCAGCAACAGTCTGAAAAAACTACCAAAGGGTCACACAGAAAAGTCTCTCCACCCCTCAGATGTCCGGCATTCATACACCCCACCCCCAATAATGCCACAGTACAGCCCAAGTTGCCAATCACAATGGACCTGTACGTGACACAAACCATATTCAAACCATGGTAATGTATAAATGTTAGGTGTGCAAGGAGGCTAACTGATTTTCAATGTTCTTTTCGAGAATCCACGCCCTAATTCCATGTACTACCAGTGAGAGCTAAGCACTCTTTTCTTTCTCATTCATGTTGCCCTTAAATAGTGTCTTCACGTCCCCTGACAGCCCCATGGCAACACGCTCCTCTGTCAGGAGGAGAAATGGGTAAAGCTCGTTCTCTTAATGCATGAATGAACCAGGAAGACTTCTGAATAATAGATCTCCCCAGAGTTTGGATGGCGCCATTGCAGAATACAGCTCTGCAGCTTCTGCCAGTCTGGGTTTCAAGATGACACTTTCGCCATACTGGTTGCTCATACATGATAATAAAATGAAGAGAGAGTGGAAGGGGTGGTCCTGCTTTATTGCACATTTATGGCTCTACATATTTAATCTTTAAAGAACATTGTAAAATGATAATGGATAATATAGGCATTGAAAATATATGGGAGACATAGAATTTTGACATTTTGTTGTGACAAATGTTTCTAGAGGAAAAAAAAAGAATTGCTATATTCCAGAAACAAACTAGATGTCACACATACCAAAAGCTTTATTTAGCAGAAAATCTGAAACTGGGACAGTTGGCATGGAAATATTTCCACAAGTGAAAAAATGTAGAAGTATACCTGCATTAGTTTTTAAACTAAAATATATTTTAAAGGAGTTACAGATGTGAAGAAAAATTACAAATACAGTGAGTTTCCAGAATCTATAATTCCAGTTTGCCTCCTGTTACATCGCAAATCAGTGGACTAATGCTGATACATTTTTATTGAGCAACATCTGTATCTTAGTCAGATGTTTCTGTTGTGTTTCGGGTGTTGTGTTCTGTTTTTGGCCAGGGTCTCGTGTAGCCTGCATCAGCCCCAAACTCATTAATAGCTGATGCTGGCTTTGAACTCCTGATCCTCCTGCCTTTATCGCCAAGTGTTGGGAGTACAGGAATACAAACTACAGTTTTCTGTGGTACTGGATATCAAGTCCAGGGCTTAGGGATACTATGCAAGCATTCTACCAGCTGACCTATATCCACAGCGGGACCTTTATCCAGACTGTCTGAATTTTCATTTACTGTTTCCTGCTCTAGTTCCCAGCCATGTGGTCATTGTTCTGTTTCTCATGCTTCTCTGTACCTCTTTCTTAAAATTCCCCGATTCGATGATACTGAGAATTCTACAGAAAACTCAGATTTGCAGAATGCCCCTCACCTGAGCTCTGTTTGGGTTTTATGTATGGTTGGTTAGCTGGTTGGTTTTGTTTTTAATTTTAAAAATTACTTTGATCTTTGAGCATTTCCTACATTGCATTTTGATCATACTCACACAGGCCTCTCTTAGATCCACCTCCTTGCTGTGTTCACACGAAGTTTTATTTTTATTATTTTTCTAAACCCATGGAGTTCAACCAAGATGTCTATATACTCAGAGGGATGGAGCCGTTCACCGGAATGTGGGAATGTGGCCAGCCCCTTAAAGTAAACGAAGTCTCCATCCCACAGCAGCTAGCAATTGCCAATACAGGAGTGGAGGTCCTCATGCAGGAATTGTGTCAGGCTTGAGTCTGCATGTGATGCAGTACCGGCGCCAACGCCATGGGAGTAACAACCACTCCACTCGCGGCTTGACTACGGTCTCACCCACAAGAAGACACTCACACCTGAAAGCGGCATCTGGCAAGAACCTGTTGCCAGACAAGGGACAAGCCCTGGGGGAGAGCCTACTAATGTTCCTCTGCTAAGTAGACTTAGTGATGAACTGACTCTCAGTGACTTCTCTTCATCACAGATTATTGTATCCCCAGATTCATCAGAGAAGCTTTGTTTTGTAGTAGAGAGCAAATAACAAAGAGCCTCACAGCTGGTCAGGGTTCAAAGAAAAAAAGACTTTGGAGTTCAGCTCTAAATGGGACAGTTACATTGCAACGCCTCTTGGCAAGCCCCAGGATCATCATGGAAAGGGAGGAAAGATTGACATTGCTTTGCATGATGAAACAGGGGCTGTATGTTTGAGGCAGCAATGCCATGGGACGCAGTGACTCATGCTTATCACATCATGCATGATATCACACTGTCACTGATGTCAACCTTTATCCTCTGATGTATGCCTGTAGCTACTCTGACTCCTTTGAGTAACTATGGTAAAGTTATTTCCTTCTCCTTTCTTACCCTATACTATTTAGAGCAAAGTCATTATATGCAATCTACACTAGGGAATGGAAAAATCACAATCCTCGGGCCTGAGGGCAAAGAAGATACATCAGTTATTTAGATGCAAGGGCTGGTGCCTCTTCTCCAAGGTTGTGGGATTGTATGGATGTTCCACACAGTGCACCAATCCCGCTGCATATTGAAAGGCATCTGTTTCTTCATTCTTTCCTCTTTGAGTGCATACATTGAATACTGTCAGTTGTTCTCATCAATGCTATACCTATATCCCACCATTTTATGGAATTTCACATTTTCTTTTATTTAAATATTTTGATTGATCTTATAACTTCTGATTTTTTTTACTTAGAAGAGTACCCTTTAATACCCACATATTTGAGAGTTTTCCAAATCTCTTTCTACTGCAACTTCTAGTTTAAGCCCATTATCACCGGAGTATGTATTTATGTGATATCACTCTTTTAAATTTGATAAAGGAAATTGTATGGATCAGTTTGTTTACTGCTGGCTAATGTTCACACAAAGCTTGAGAAGAATGATTCTGCTGTTGCTGGAGGGTTCTACAATTGTTGATTAGATCAAGCTAACTGATAGCTTCTGATTTTCCACTCAACTGATCTACTTCTTACTAGAGGACAGATTTGATTTCTGAAGCTACTCTAGTAGATGTATTTCTCCTGGCCTTCAGTCTTCACCTCCCATGTTCTGGGGTATGCATATTTCTATTCTTTCTTGGACCGCTAACTTCTTTATCATTATCAAATGTCCCTCTTTGTCCCTGATATTCTGGGGGCGAAATCTACGTTGGCTGAAATTGAAATCAAGACGGTGAATTTCGCTTTTTAAAAGCACTGTTGTTAATGCAGTATGCGTCCTTCCCTATTCTTTAAGACATGAGGATTTAGGATCAAATAATTTTTTTAATCAGTCCAATGTTATATTTTAGTTAGTTGACTTGTATATTTAAATCAATTATGTTTAAAGTAATCATTTACATAGTTGGATTATTACCTACCATGCTGGCAAATTTTCTATTTATTGCATTATTTGTGTTTGCTCCCTGCCATTCTGTCTCATTTTACATTGCTCATTTTGCATTACACAGCCATTTCCCAGACTCTGTACACATGTCAATCATACTCATAATTTTTAGTAGTTCCGTAAGGATTTGCATTATGCAATTTAAACTAATTCAAGTTCAGCCTCAAAGAACAGAATTCCAGTTCATGTGCAGTTCAAGAATTACACAGCTGAGTATTGTTTATTTCCCAGCTCTTCCTATGACATTGTTGTCGTTTATTACCCATATTTTGTGATTATCTGATACAGTCTTACAATTATTTCTTTAAGTCAGTTTATTTAAACAAGTAATGGAAAAAAAGAAACAAAGGATTTCACTTTACTTGAATCTCTTTCTCTTTTTCTCCCCCACGCTTTATTTGTTCACACAGACCCAAGATTCCGAGTTCACTAAATCATTTTCCTTTGCTACAAAAAACTTAGTTCAGCGTTTTGTGTAGGGCAAATGAAACCTTCAGCTTTGTTTGCCAGAGAAAGTGTTGGTTTCCCCTTCACTTTTGAAGGATAATTTCCCTGGATATGAACAGGAAGGCTGCTCTGCGTTTCTCTTTTCACACTTTAAATCCTGCACACCACGTGCACGGTTTCTCATAGGCTGTCCATTGTAACTCCCAATCTTTTTCTTGTATAGGTTAGCCCAACTCATAACTTCTTTCTGAACGTCCTCTCTGCTTCCTAGGACAGGGACATTGCTTATCTATGAGGAACAGCTTGGCATTTTTATCTCTCTTGATGTTCTCTGGATTTCCTGGAACTGATGTTTGGGGGAAATAATCATCATTATTACAAATGTTTCTTCTATACCACTCCTTCTTTCACTGTGTTTTTCCTTCTGACCTTTAATTCTATGTGTGCTTTGCCTTTTGATACTACATCACGATCCTTGAGCATTTGTGTTTTCCCCTATAACCCTGAATCCTTGAACTTCAGGTCAGGGTTTCCAGTTTCCATCAGAAAGCTCAGTGAGCCCTTGCTCAGCCAGTGCTGTCCCTCAGGAAGACCCCTCCACCGTGCTTCTCATTCCTGGCTGTATACACAGTGTTTCTACCCATTTTTTTTTTAAATTCTTCTTGGATGCTTCCCTCTTTTCTTACTTTGCCCATCTGTTCATACATATTGTCTAGTTTTGCTGTTAAAACCCTTCACAGTGAACCACACTGGCGCGAAGGCATTGTTTGGAGGATTCCCCGTTCTCTATCAATACCTTAGTCTGCTTCAACACTTCCTCCTTCTGCCTTTTCTAGATTGGTTTCCCTTGCCTTGTAGCATGACTTGCTATTTTTTTTAAAAAAAAAATGAGAGTTATAGATGATGTCTTGGACAATAGGAACCACAGTAAAGGTTCCTCAGTGTGAGGGGTTATGGTAATCTGGCTGGCGTCAAGCTGTTTAAAGTCTGCTATAGATGGAGATGTCAGAGCTTTCGAGCTCCTCTATTCCCTTCTCCCCCTCCTGGTACAGTTTCTGCACTTGACAACTCTTGCAGCTGTGATCCTCACAGTGGCACAGGAGCCACGTCACAGTGTTAGAGAGAATGGAGTATCTCCCTGTTAGTAGTAAGGAAAACCTAGAGGCCTTGAGTAGAGAAACTTGTCTTCAAGAGGGATCGATTCTGGGCCAGCTATTTCCCTTGGAGGCCCTTGCTGAACCTCTTACTGGAGAGGATGCCACAGAGGCTATTTTCCCTTTCCCCTTTCTGAGCCAGCAGGATCTTTACTGGTTTTCTCTGTGAAAGCCTCATGGTCTTGGAGGTTGGTTCAGGTCAGTGTGAGTCACCACCACCCCACGCCACCCCAGTCTTCCGTGCCCAACAACTTCTCACTCTAACGCCAGTCCGCGCATAGCTCCTCCAGGCTCTCACTCTTCCTGCTGCACAGAAGGAAATCTTAACCCTGTCTGAATTTACCTTTCTCCCGAGGTTTATACGGGGAGGTACTGCTCCGAGATCGCTGAAGAGTCTAAGAAAGTCACCTATTTCTGTTTGTTCAACTTCTCCTATTACTAGGATAAAAAATGGTCACTTCTAAATTCTTTATATGGTAGAGAAACTTACACAATTATTATACGTTAATAATTAATTGCATTTATTTGCATATTCATTTATTTTGCATGGATGGGTTCCTCCCATGCATGTGGGGGTCAGAGGACAACTTACAGGTATCAGTTCCATTCTTCAAGTATGTGAGACCAAGGAATCCAACTCAGGTTCGGGCTTGGTAGTGAGCGAGCATTCTTTCCCACTAAATCATCATTGTTTGTTCCTATTCATCTTTTAATGCTTACTTTTATAGAAATGCACGTGTTTGCCTACAGCAATGCTAAGAACTCTTTACCAGCTCAGCATAATACTGGGCACATTGAAGAAAACAGTTCCATGCACTCAGGCAATAATTACTTTACTAGGCATCTACTCTGGTTGGAGAACATATTCTGCACAGTAGGAATACGGTGACAGAGGAGGCGGAGGTGGGCTCTGCCTCACGCAACTTCTATGTTCTAATGAGGAAGCCAGAAAAGGAATATATGCACAAAAGACACTCATAAGAGACAAGGCAAAAACGTACTGATGTCAAAGGGTGTATATATTTAAGCACTTCATGGTAAGGGACTTCAGCGACTGGCAGGAACAGTATAGTTCTGAATATCCTGGGACTTGGGTACAAGTCAGAAAGAGGCTGGTAAAGAAATGCCACTTTGACAGAGTTCAGAAACAGTGAAGACTTAGAGACAAGAATGCCAGTTGAGCTGTAGCTTAGCTTCTACTGCAGAGCAATGGAAGGGGACAGTGAGAATGTGGGTGTGGTAGTTTGAATTACAGCGCCTACCCATGCATAGGTGCAAACATTTGAATGCTTAGTCACCAGGGAGCAGCACTATTTGAAAGGACTAAGAGGTGTGGCCTTACTGGAGGAGGTGTGGCTTTGTTGAAGGAAGTATGTGACTGGGGGTGAGCTTTGAGGTTTCAAACACATGTTCAGGCCCAGACACCTGTGTGCGTGCACACACACGCAGACACACACACGCAGACACACACACACCCTCTCTCTCTGCCTGTGGATCAGGATGCATCTCTCAGCTTTAAGTCCAGTGCCTGCCTACATGCCACCATGCATCCTGTCATGATGATAATGGGCTAACCCTCTGAAACTGTACGCCAGCCTCCAGTTAAATGCTTTCTTTCGTAAGAGTTACCTTGGTCATGGTGTCTCTTCACAGACAATGGGCGCAGGGCGGGGGAGGGGGGGGTTAAAGCATAATCAGAAATGCTGTTCAACAAGAACCTCAAAGAGCTCATTATTGTGAAAACATTCAAGGCAAGACCACTGAAGTGGGCTTTGTAAGGACATCTAGCCTTTTCCACTAACGACTTGTGAGTGTTAGGATAAAAGTGTGTAGCCGCGCGTCTGTGTCCTCATTGTTAGCAAAAGAAACATTGACTGCAGAGTCATCCTCCCACATAAATGCCCTACTGCTCTTTGCAGAATTTCAACATCATTTGGAATAGGTAGGAATCATCTCTGCATGAGTCCTCCAAATGACAGGAAGCTCTCTATGCTGTGAGGCAGCCAATTCAACAGAACAGGCGCGGGGGGGGGGGGGGTGGGGGGGGGTGGGGGGGGGGGTGGGGGGGGGGGGGTGGGGGGGGTGGCTAAACGTGATACAGTGCTTCTGGCCACAGTGAGACAAAGTCTGACTTTCCATAATTCACTCCATTTAAAGTCCCCAATTTGAGAGTAACTCTGCTCAAAAAAAAAAAAAAAAAAAAAAAACCTGTCTAACAAGGATGACATATATTTTTTACTGTCTAATTCACAAGTCACTAGCACACTCTGTCACTCGGTACTTGAAACGCCCTTTCCATGAATAGGGAACTGAATTCATTAACTACGGAACAGCATGTGGCCAGTGGCTATGGTGTAGGACTATCGCCTCTGAAACAACCCAAAGCAACTAACTTTTTCCATACAGAAACTCCTCTGGCCTGTCCATCAAGATGCACTTTTTACCTGCTGATCACACACACACACACTCTCTCTCTCTCTCTCTCTCTCTCTCTCTCTCTCTCTCTCTCTCTCTCTCTCTCTCTCTCTAATTATTGCTCCCATGGCATCTTTTGGAGTCACGTATCGTTACTGACACACCTTCATTCACTCACACTCAGATGAGGCCCCCCCAGATGGATTACTGAAAACATGAGGACCCCCCCCTAACGTTTATGCAAATATTCTCTACGTGCACACATAGGTTTGAGGGAAAAGCTTTCAGGGCTTCATTCAGATCCTCAAAAGAATTCCTGACCCCCTAAATGGAGGCTGGGGTGAGAAGGGAAGATAAAAGGAAATGAGGCACAATGCCAGCATTAAAGTGAGCTCTGAAATGTCCCAGGGCAAACTAAAGGCTGAGATGAAAGCAGATCTGACAACCAACCCCACAGCCAGCTCAGGCTTCCTCAATACTGCCTATACATTTTCAAGTACAGAACACACACACACACACAACACACACACAAACACACACGTTGCCTCAGTTTCCTTCTAAAACATAGCCATTCTTTTTACAGACATAACTTAATTTTGCATATCCTGTAGTTAAATTCTTTCCAGTGTAACCATGCCTGTAAAAATTTTTTTCCTATCTATGTGCATGTCTGTAGCCTTGCACAGAAGCTGTACAGCAAAAATAAATAAAAATATAATGTGTAGAGTATTAAGAAGGGCTCAAGGTAAGATATTTTTGCTCCCCTTAAATTATTTTCTCTTTGACATGATAATTAAAAAGAAAAGAAAAATGAGGAGGAGGAGGAGGAGGAGTAGTATGATGATAGAGTAGGAGTGATAGTAGCATGATTCGGCGTATAATAGGATGCAGAGGATAATGAGGAGGAGTCGTAGTGAGTAGGACAGATTGAGGATGATGAGGATTAGGAGGAGGGAAGGAAGGAAAGTGCCCTTCAGAACACTTCTTTTTCGTTCATGCCATTTTCTAATTCCCCCTGGTTTCAGACCACCCTACTGCCTCCATAGAGAAGAACAGAATTTTTAAAGAACACTGAATGAAATCCTCTTACTAAATCAGAGGATGCATTTGGGGTCAAGTAATCTGACCTCCACTGGCCTAAATCAAAACATCTCAGCATGGCCAGTACCATTTTATCCAATCTTTAAAGAACTCCAGGAAGGATAATTCTCTCACCTGAAATGGCAACTCATCCCAATGTCATTCAACAAAGGACCAAGCATAACCCTACATGAAAATGAATTTGCAGGTATGATATTGCCTTTTCCAAGAGTACACACATCAGGTAAAAAGCTGTTTGATAGTTGTGGCTTCTCCTAATACATCTTAATGTGATTCAAGCATTAAAATTGCAAGAGAAGACCCTTAGGCATATTGAATATTCAATGCTTGAGTCTTCTAAATTCCAGAGTTTTATAACACTCTAATCTATTCCTGTTCCATCCATTTCTTTCTCCTGTTCAACATTAAACATTCACATCAAAGCTCACACATACATACACACAAACACACACACACTCAAGAAAGAACATTTCATCTTGACATATAGCTACTCAACCTACAAATTACTTATGTAACAACAAAAAGACAAAGGAACGGATGTAACTTTTCAACCTAATTCTTACACTTGCTCTTCTGGATGAATTTCAAAACATTTATTTTGATTTTCCAGTTCTAAAGGACGAAACCACCAGTGGCCCATCTCCCTATTCGCAAGTCATGTTCTTCCTTTTTCAACCCAATAGCCAGAAGGGAGACTTTTAAAATATAAGTCAGGTCATGTTAGCACGACTCTCAAGATCCGTGACATAGCCCAGGTGCTTCCAAACTCACCAAAATGAAAGCTCACGTCTCTACACATACAACTGCCCAATTCCATCACTAATTCCTTCAGGTCTATGCCACCTTCTCCCTGGGAGACCCATCTAAAAGCTCATCCCACTTCCAAGCGTCAGACTTTCTCACCTTTCACCCCGTTTCAACTGAACATTTATATCTAAAATGCTATAGACCTTATGTCTATATTTTATTTGTTGACTTGTTTCATATGTCCTGCACAAGAATGCAAAAATTCATGAAGAGAAGAATTGAAGATCTAGAATACTACATAGCATTCAGTAAGTTAGTGCAGAAATTTAATAACATATTCATAAAAGAGAACTGAAAAGCAAAAATGGCCATGGTTTTTACTTGTCTAAATTATAATTCTTTTTTTGTTTGTTTGTTTTTTGAGACAAGGGTTTCTCTGTAGTTTTTGGAGCCTGTCCTGGAACTAGCTCTTGTAGACCAGGCTGGCCTTGAACTCACAGAGATCTGCCTGCCTCTTGCCTCCCAGTGCTGGGGATTAAAGGCGTGGCACCACCACTGCCCCGGCCTAAATTATATTCTTATTTTAAGACTGACATTATTCCCTAGCCTTTTGGATTTGTTTTATTGCAATGTAGCCGAGGGTGGCCCTTGAGGCTAATGGTGACTCCCTCTGGTCATCACTAAGACTGGGGTTTCAGGCATGTACCCAAGGCCACTTTCCACAGCATTTTAAAAGCAGAAGATAACCACTTATCAAGCAACCAGTACACTTATTAAAAATATCAACATGGAGCTTAGCAGGGGTCTGCAGACAGGAGCACTTGGGTGTTTTCTGTCACTGCCATTACGACACACTTTCTTAGGACAGAACTCTTCAACTCAGTTGCTGGCCACAGACATGGATTAAAAACCTAATAACAATTCAGCTTCAGAGATCACAGTTTGCCCAAAGTCTCTTCAAAGATGTGACACACAGCCGGGCGGTGGTGGCGCACGCCTTTAATCCAGCACTCGGGAGGCAGAGGCAGGCGGATCTCTGAGTTCGAGGCCAGCCTGGTCTACAAGAGGCTAGTTCCAGGACAGGCTCTAGTAACTACAGGGAAACCCTGTCTCGAAAAAACCAAAAAAAAAAAAAAAAAAAAAAGATGTGACACAGAATCTTCAGCATGTATTCAGTGACCTATGTTTGGGCTAAATTTATGAAAGTAAGATCCTGACCTGCATCCTCTGTGACTGCTGTTTCTATCCTCCTCAACTCTCCCTTAGCCCAGCTGCCCTTACACAGGAGCAGCAATAAGCAGGCACATGCACCTGTGAAATCTGATAGCACAAACGGACTGAGGCTGACACTATTAATTTTGTTTAGTACTTTTATCTATTGACTTTGATGATCATTTCAACAATATTATTGATACTCATTCCAGAGCCAGAAATATTCAGGGGATGTTTCTGCTGCTCATGATTCCAGCTTACCCTGTGGGGTCCAAGGGTTATGTCACAGTGAAAAATGCCTCTTTCCAAACTGGCACCCAGTAGTGGTGTGGGTAACGGAAGAGAAAGGATATTTGAAATGTACAGAGTAACAAGAGTTAGCCTGCAAAAGAAAGAAAAAGTCTTCCAATCAACAGATGCCTAAAGTTACATACAGAGATCCGGATCCCATTAAGGGTGAAGCTGAAAGAAGGCTCTCCCGTGTTGAGCACACATCTGATATTATCAACACACAACCAATCTTCAGCAGAGCGGCGAGCACCACAGATGACTGCTCATGAATTTTCAAGTCTTATACACATAATCATTAACATTAGAAAGAGGAAGGAAGGCAATTAAACTAGAGTGCTTGCTTAGTGTCCAAGAAGCCTTGGACTCAATCCAGCACTGCATAAACTGCATGCAGGGACACATACCCGTAATCCTAGCACTTAGAGCCTGGAGGTAAGAGGAGCATAAGTCAAAGTTATCCTCTTCTCCACAGAGTTGGAGGCCAGCTTGGGCACAGAAAACTCGCAATACACTGGGAAATGGGGGCGAAGAGATGGCTCAGAGGTTAAGAGCACTTGTCCATGCGGAGGAGCACGGTTTGGCTTTCAGCACCCACATGAAGTCTTGCAACCATCTGTAACTCCAGTTCCCGGAGAGTTGATGCTCTCTCCTGACTTTTGTGGGCACCAGTCATGCACATGGTGCACAGACAAACATGAAGGCAAAGGACGTATACACAGAGGGAGAAAAGGAGAAATAAAGATCCATCCATCGGCCCTGCCAGAGGACTTAGTTGTCTTTCCTCTCTCTTTGTAGTAAACAATATAAAATCACTGTGAGATGGAAAGGCAATTCAGGGGTAACCAGGTTAATAGAAAAAAATAAATTACTTCACAGGACTCCCACTTCCTGGCCATAAACAACAGCAAGGCAGAGACTACCCCAGTCACCCATGAGCCACCATCGAGATTTAGATGGGGGCATTTCTAGCAGAGTCAAACTGCAAACAGGCTTTGGTCTTTTGTGATGAAAAGTGAGACATGAATAGTCTGTCGGGCCATCAGAGCACAGCTGTGCGTGGCCTGGCCCTGGAGTTGGGCTGACTTGTGCTTACACTTGATGAGTTTCTGATGTTTGTTCTAGTTATCAACTTGCAAAGAAATGTGATGTTTTTCTCATTCAAACTCATTACGCTCAAACTTAAGTCTTAACTTTGGCATTCCACTCCTTCTTTTAAAGAACTTAAGACTCACTGATTCTATAGTGGTCTCTGGCCATGGAATAGGATGCTTTAAATCACAATCCAGCTGCTTAAATTAGCACTGGCAAGATTATATCATCAGCTGGTACCCATAAAGCTTTAGCAACAGTGATTATCAGCATTTATTCTTGATTGGGTCAGTCTGACAGTAATCTGTGATTACTACTAGGGGCCACACATATTTTATATATGTATTGGGCACGTTAAATTTACTCTTTCTTTTATTTTTTCAAGAGATAGTTTGTCTTTGTAATGGCTCTGGCTGTCCTGGAACTCACAGAGATGCATTTGCCTCTGCCCCCCAAGTGCTGAGATTAAAGGTGTGCGCCACCACCACCCTGATAATAACTTTCTTGTTGATAGTTTATCCCAGTACATTCACTGTTTCCCACCAGAAAGGTGGTGCTTCATGAATGAGAAGCAAACAAATGCACATAGGTCAAGTTCGGCAGACGAACATCAGTTAATACCAAAAGTGCTAATAAACCAAACACACACATTCTGTTTAAAGCAAAACAGAGACCAGTTAGATGCTACTGAAATGACCCTTGAGAGACACCAGAGAAAATTAGGCTAGGGACATTCTCATTTAATGAGTATGACTTTTGCACACATCCCCAATGACCTTACACATATTTTCATTTGAATATTTTACCTATAAATGACTTGGTTATTTAACCAGAGAGTAAGTTCTTTCTGGGAGAAAACATAACATATTAAATCTATCTCATTACATTCCTCATGAAGCACTTAGGCAAAGGCAATTTAAATAGGTAAAATCTGGAACAAAATCTAAATTCTTATGTCCTCTAATTCAACAGTCTAAATCCATTCCATCAAGTGGAATTCAACACAGGCGGCCAATGTAAGAGCGAGGTGTGTGGCCCAAACAGCATTCCTTCATCCTGCCTTTGATTTCATATATAGACTCCTGTCTTCTGATGTTGTATCAGTACCATTGCCACATACCCCTCCTAAGACTCTACACACACCCCCCCCCTTTCTTATTTTCTTTGTCTAGGTCTCAGATTCCTAAAACTTATAAACATAATATAACTGCCAAGGAATGAGGAAATCTGATAAACAAGTCCTTTATTCTAAATGGAATATAAATTACAACTAATCGTGCCCCCAAGAGGGCTTTGGTAATACATTTATATAGCTGAAATATAATTTTAGAAACAAAAGTAGTTATTAATTATGGGGAACATCAATGCAAGGTCCCAGAGAAACATTTAGCAATTTGGCATAAATAATTTTATGTGTGTGGATATATTCCCAAATCTACCTTACATAACATTAAGATAAATTTAATAACATACATCAATAACTGTATAAAAAACAAATTTTTCAGGATAAGATTATCTTAAGAAAATTTGTAAGTCCCCATTAAACTCTACTAACAGTGGGCTTTTAATTTTTTAATATAAAAGTTGCAAAAAGTATACAGATTGTAAGTCTATAGCTTGATAAATTTCATTAAGATAAACAAACATATTGAAATCATCAGTTCCCAGATTGTAAACTGAACATTATCAGAGTCCCAGCATGCCTTCTCCCAAATCATGATCTCTGCACCACAGTATATCACATCCACCTTTTAACACTGTAGTCTAGCTTTGCTGTGTGCGTGTGTGTGTGTGTGTGTGTGTGTGTGTGTGTGTGATGGCGTAAATCACAAACAATCCCACACCAGTTTGGAATTATGATTAATAGAATGGTTATTTATTTAAAGGGAAAAAACTTACAGATCACCGTCCCAGACAACAGCCCTCTGCGCAATCAGGAAGGGAGCCTAGTCGTCAGAAGCGGAGCCAGAAGCCAGAGAGCTGAGCAGAGAGAAGTGGCCCGCATTTTTAAAAAGAGAGACCACGCCCCAATGGGTGGTATCTCAGCGGCTATTGGCTGAAGGAGCAGAAGGAGCTCCCGCAACATGTGTGGTGTGTGTATGTGTATGGGTGTTATATACATATGTGTGTAGGTATGCTTCTGTGTATATATATGTGTGTGTGTGTATAATATGTATGGGCGTCCTGGTTGGATGCATGTCTGTACATCACATATGTTTTTGGTGCCTGAGGTGGCCAGAAGAGAGCATCAGATCCCCTGAAACTGGAATTACAGGTGGTCGTGAATGAGTTACCATCTGGGTTCTGGAAATTGAACCGTAGTTCTCTGGAAGAGCAACCAGTACTCCTAACTGCTGAACCATCTCTCCAGCCCTGAAATTTACCCATGAATAGGAATCACAGTATATGTTCTCATTGTATCTGGCTTCCTTGTCTTATATTTTGGTTGCTGTCTATGAGAATAATAGTTAGCACCTATAATAGATTAGTAAAGTAGAGCTTCCCTCCATTGCTCTGATTAGTTCCAGAACTGGGTCTTTTTTCCATAAAGCCCCGAAGTTTAAAACTTTCAGTCCAAATCAAGAAACTGGATCAATGTAAGTTAACACACTGATTCAGACATCATCATTGGTCGAATGACTTTTTAATTAAAATGTGACTACCATCCATTACCCTAATAAAATAATAATGATGATGAACTCCATGTTGTAACTCTTCAACATTTAAATTTAAAACACCATTTAAGCTGGGAACAACTAGAATTATAAACTGTAATATATAAAGTATATGAATTATAATGCATATCTATCAAATATAAGTATACAGTCACTTTATCTAGGTTTTTTTCTTTGCATGTATGTATGTGGCACACATGTGTGATTACACATGCACATGAAGACCACAGGTTGACACAGATGAAGTCATCTGAGGTCCTTGACCACCCTCCATCTATATATTGAGACAAGGCTCTCTTGCGTGATATCAGGAGCATCCAGCTCAGCTTATAACTAGCCAGTTTATCCTGAAACACCCGCTCTCTGCTCCCAGACAGTGAGACTGTCATGTAGGTCACCATGCATGTCTAAGATTAATATGACTGCATGGGATCCAAACTCAGGCACTCACACATGTGCAAAGAGAACTTCATCCACTGAGCCATCTCCCTAGCCCACGCCATATAGCTTTCTCTGTATTATTGGATAGGACCACTCCTTTAGGTCCCCAAACTCTCTATCCTGAAATTCTTAGCAATGCCTCAAAATTGGGCCCTGTTTCCCAGAAGGAGTGCCCTCCATATAGGTGACCGACAGTGTTTCATGGAAGAGCTTTGGCATTCTTCCAGACTTAGGAAAGTTGGTTTCTTTTTTTACTCCCTCTCAAACAGTAGTCATTACTAAATACAGCCAAAAGAAGCATTGGCTTCAAAGCTAAGACAAACCTAACTAAAATAACAAGAGTGTAGGGGGATACAAGATTATTTTAAAATACCTACAATTTCCACCAGTTGTTCATTTTTCTTCTTTGTGCAAATGACATTTCCTTTTTTTTCCTTTGCTTGATCTGCCTTCTAACCAAGTTCATTCTTTACCTTACAGGCAAGCTAAGCCTTTTGAAACTGTATCTGCTGCTTTCAGGATCCACAGAGACAAATGGCAGAGTTGTGGACCATGACACAGCCTCAGCTCTCGAAGCTAGTGAAGACTAGGCTGTCTGCCCTCAGCAGCATCTTGGCTAAGCTAGATCAGCAGCTTTTCATCATCTGGACTTCTCTTCATGCTAGGTGATTTACTGAGCCCACTGAGTTCTCCCAAGAATCAAACAGAAAATACATGACTCTCCCCCAGTACAATAATAAATTCTAAACTGCCTTTGACCTGAAATTCATTAATGGAACCAGGGATAAAAATGACTCAGCAGCCAGGTCAGCCACACTAGAAACTACTCAAAAGTTACTCAGAGCACTTCTGCCCGGTGCCCACATACTCATCAAAGCATCTGCTAGTCTCTCCTGGAGCCGTAAGCCTCCTCAGTGTTAAGAGACAGCATTTAATGGTGAATTATTTCTCATATATATACATACACATGCATGCACGCAAAAACATGCACGCACATACACACACACACACACACACACACACACACACACACACACCTATAATGGGAATATGGCCTTATCAGGAAATAAGGTCTTTACAGTAGTTAAATTAAGATGAAGACATTCATTATGGTAACCAATTAAGATGGTGGCATCAGTGCATGTCCTAGTCCAATATCGCTGCTATCCTTTGTGAGATCCAAGACGCTGTGGGAAATTTTAGACATAAAAGAATGGCCTCAGATAACTGAAAGAAGACGTGGAGATGCTGCCAGCCAAGGATACAGAGTGTGAGTATCACCAGATGCTAGGGACAAACAGGGAGGACAGGTTACTACCTTCTTGACTTGGAACCTCTGCCTCTGGCACTGTAAAACCAAGAACTTCCATTATCTGCAACACCCCACGTCTTTCCTGGTTTGCTGTGGCAGCCCAGGGGAACAGGGACACACGTTGATAACTGTACAGAGAATAGAGTACTAGAATGGCTTCCTTGATACACTTCTCTCATAAGACTTCACATTGCAGGATCAGAAGAGGTTAATCTAGTACAGTTTGCTGAATTTCTGAAGTTCTCCATTATCCAGGAAAGACAATAAGCAATCATCAATCTGCCTTTGAAAAGAAGCTTTTTGTACTCCACTGCTATCCTAAATGTAAGAGACTGGCATCTTGGGAATGCATCACACTTCAAACAGCTGTAAGAGGCTAAAACACACGGAGTGTTTACTATGCATGTTACTTCATTTCTTTCTTACAGCTGTGAAATCAGCATCCTTGTAAATGCAGAAACAAAACAAGAGGATGCCTGCTCACCCAAAGATAACAGCGACAGTCTCAGTCCCAGTTCTTCTTCACAACAACGCAAGAGCTGTGACAGAGACACCCTCGCAAGTTTGACGCTGCCGCTTGTCCTGTTCCTACTCAGTGCCCTCTGCCTTCACCGGATCATCATTTTGGACACTGGTCTGATTATTGTGTGGTGGATATAAAAGACTCACATTCAGCAGGGCTGAGTCCTATCTCCCCGGGTGGGTGGTGTTTCCCATTTTCCTAGGGCAGGTGGATTAAGCATTCTGATTTAAAGGCCTTCTATTGAATGATCGCATACAACACTGTCAACCACACACACTTGAAGCAGAGAGGGTGACAAAGTCAGCAAACTTTCCTTTCAAATGCTGAATTGGCCTAATCTGTATTCAGAAGCTGGCCATGCTCTAGAGTGACTTTTTTTTCCTGATTTACAAGCTTGAAGTGGTCCCCTCCTCTCTAATCCCCCATAGCAACCAGTAATTTTCCAGTAATATTTACAGGAAACAACCCCCTCACCAGTTTGAGGTATTGCTGTTCACAGAACTACTTTCACGTCCACTCTGCATCTCTGGATAGCAACTTCCTCAGTGCCTTGGCCAAGCAGGTGTTCAAATCAAATGTGTTGAATGAAGATAGGACAGATACATGATGATTGTAATATAGGTCGGACTCTAGAAACAATATCCAGTCTACTCAAAGGTATGTAAAGGAATTTCATCTAAGAAACTTCCAGCTCTTGTCTATTACAAAACTGTAATTTATACTTAAAGTAAAAATGAAGAGAAAAAAATTCTAATTGTTCCTTTGTAGCAAGACCCTAACATATCTTTATGTAACCCAAAGACACACCTAAAATATAAGGCCTCCACTTGAAGAGCAGCAGGTTTTCAAAGCCAAAGGAATCGGATGGTTGTGTTGGCACAGGTGTTCTAACAGCCTAGCTGCACAGCTCTGTGCTGTGCACGGCTGCTTGACTTTTGCCTATGCGGTTGTGGAGATGCCTTTCAAAATGGTGGTAACTTATAAAGAAAGCCAGTTATCTAGATGTTAGGCTTCTACAATGGGTCTCAGAATTTCTACATCGCGGCTGTATCTTGCTGTGTTAAGGAAAATCTGCCATTTTGTTCGGGAGCTGGACTCCAGTCTCAGCTCCACTATATAGTAATAGATAAACTACAGGTGACGGAGAGCTCACAACACAGGCCTTTATGCTTCCTTTTGTCCTGCGACTCAGACAATAACTTTGTGACTTTGTTGAGAGATCAGAGGGTCAAAGATGTCAATTAAGTCATTGAGGAGGTGGCGCATCTAGCATTCAACTCTGGTTCCTATCATCTTCACACTTGGTGCTTTTCTTCATTCTGTACGAGCAATGGCTAACTACACATACCACATCATCCACTGTCCTCTCTTTCAGGACTTTGTGTGTCAGCAACATGCGCTTAGAGGATTTGTCTTCCTTCATGTGGTAGAAAACTTGTAAGAATGCTCTTAAAGATCCCACCTTCTGCATGCCCATGGCCTATACAGCCACTCCCACTGAACATAGGCTAGACCTATGGCTTATACAGCCACTCCCACTGAGCACAGGCTAGACCTCCTGTTATGCATAAAAGCAGAATCATGGAAGAGTGTAATGGTGTCACTTTCAAAATAAAACAAACTAAACTGTGAAGCATCAAATAGTGGCTCACACCTAATATACCAGTACTTGGGAGGATGAGGAAGGAGAATCATTATAGTCTGAGGTCAGCCTACACCAGAGAATAAGACCCTGTCCCATACAACTCCTTTATCACAGTAACAACAACAAAATTAAAAGATTGTGGCCACTGTGTTTTCTCTGCTTCTTTTATTTGTTCTAAGACAAGCTGAGTATGATGTTGTGACACGCCCCCACAGGAGGCTTCATGGGAAGGAACAGAAGAACTCTAATCAGGAGCCTGCCAGTTAACTAAAGCTAACATTTCCAACCCAACTGGCACTGAATGCAGCCATCCTGTGAGTGAGACTGTATTCCTCTCCACTTTGCAGGTGGAACTGCAATCCCATGCCTGTCTGCACTTTGATCACCCTTTATGAGAAACCTGGGAACAGAGGGACCGGCAAAGCTGTCACTGGGATACTGACACACAGGCGTGTTGGGAGTGAGGTGTCGTGGTAGGGTAATTTGTTACGCAACAGCAGCTAGCTAAGATAAGCTTTACTGTTAGATGTCTTGTGACTTATTAACAGTGAGGAGTCCAATAAACAGGGCAGCTGAAAGACGCTGTTTTCTTGATTTTAAAGGATAAAATACATCTGTTGTGAGCTGTTGCTCCTTCTGCCTTGCCCTTCTTCTCTCCTGGAATGTAGAAGTCAAGCCTAAAGGCACAGCTGGCCCCAACCTGAGCCCCCAGGTGGCCATGGAGCTGCCACTGCACACCAATCGCTCAGATGACACCTCAATCCTATCTTTTTCACAAAACATCATTGATCCTGTGATTGTAGCCAAATGCGACATAAGTCAGTCCCTCTCCAGCTTTGTCTGGAGCTTCAGGTTTCTCTACAAAGTGAAAGGCGTGCAACAGCTTCCTCCTCAAACAAAGATGTGAAGCTTATGTTCTTCTGAAATCAACACCCAAAACGTGCAACGCAAACATACAGCTTCATTGTTACTTCTTCCTCAAGAACCCAAAGCACTGGGTTGAAATGACAAGATCAAGTGATATCACTGACTATGAATGGAACTTCAGCAATATTTTTTCATAAACAGATCCCTAATAAGAGAGACAAACTCCTTATGTGTTCTCTCATGTGAATACACATATATATTTTATTAGAGAGTCATGAAACTAGAAGGCAGAAAGAATACTTTGAGAAGAGTAAGACTAAGAGAAGGGAGAAAAGAGGGCAAAGGGAGTACACGTGGCGTGGAAGCAAGTGTGGGTCTGCTTTATCACATTCATTCTGGGAGGAGGAAAGGCTGAGTCTGCAGTCGTCACCCAGACGAAGAGGAAGCAAGATGAGAATGCCTTGCAGACAAACGGCACCAAGCCACGTGGCTGACACAGACAGGAATTATGGGTGAATTTAAGACGTAAGAGTTAGTTTTAAAAAACGTGACTAAGCCAAAGAGTGTTGTAATTAATATAGTTGCTGGGTTATTATTTGGGTCTGGGTGGCCGGGAAATGAACGAACAGTCTCCACTTACAGAAGCAGAGGAGGATTCTCTGGAAGAAGGAACGGAACCGGTCAGGGAATAGGAGAGGGCTTTGGAGAAGAACACATGAGGACAAAGGGCAATGACACACATTATGGAAAAGTCATAAAGAAACCCACCACTTTTATACTAAACTGAAATACTGAAAGAATAAGGTTTGTGGGGATTAGAGAGGTCCTTAGTTGGTAAGGTGCTTGCCACACAATCATGAGGACTTGAGTTTAAACCCAGTACTCCCCCCATCAAAAAAAAAAGCTGAGCATGGTGGTCCACACTTGAGAGGCAGAGACATGCAGGTCCCTCGTAGTTACTGGCCAGCTAGCCTAGATTAATCGGCAAGTTTAAGGCCAGTACAAGACCCTGTCTCAAAAAACAAGGGAGACAACATTTGAGCAATGAGGTTGTCCTCTGGCTTCCACACATATACACACATGCACAGGTGCACTTGTAGACAAATGAACAGGAGTACACATGCACACAGACAAAACAAAGGTACATTTTTTGAAAGAATTAACTTATGACTCAGCAATATAATAAATGTTTTAAATATTTCCCTGTGCTATGTTAATTCAGAAGGAGTTGTGTGTTTTCCAATGACATTCGGAAATCTAAATATAAGCCCATTAATAGCAAGATGAATGGAATGCTCACACTGCATCAGCTGGTGGCATCTGTAAACTATGAGAGACTGCACAGGCCGTGGGGTGCTGTTACTGACCATGCACTTAACACTTCACCCAGGAAGTATTAGGATATCTATTTTGCACAACCATGAATCTACTTTCAAACCAGAACTCCAGGCAGGAAGCACCTCTCCCGACCAAGGAGATTTAAAGCCTTCTTCTTCTGTCTTTTACAAGACACAGAAGATAGCACTTACAGCAAAGACAACACAGTTGAAGATGTTCCGGGTTAGAGATACATTATGTGACCACAGAAAGCCCATTTACAAAAAACTCAAGAAAGGAAGCCATACTTAGAAATGCAGAGATAAATTAAGCCTCTGCTCTCTACTTTAAAAATTGAAATTCAGAAGCAAAGAGGAAGTCGTATTTATAAAGAGCCTTCAACAAAACGCAGACATCCTCACAGCTGCAAAAATAGCCAGGAGGAACAAGTCTGGAGCAAAATTATCTCAGTGTCCCTGCAGGTTAATGACTGTCATCAGAACAAGTCACTTTGTTGACACCTGAGATCAGGATGATAAATACGCTGCATGGCTTGGCCACACCACGGTTCACTGTTGCAAGAATGTACAGAAAACTATGGAATAATCATTATTGGCTTTGAGTTCTTTTACTCGTGACCAATCATTGAATTGCATTCCTAAGGCATCAGGGTTATATTGCTACTACTAACAATATTCATCCTCCATTCCCTGCTGCTTTGTATCAAGTATTATCCTATGACTTTTACATGTACTAAGTCATTTGACCTTCCAAAAGTCTAGATTAAGGGTATTTGTACTATCCCTGTTCTATGGATGATGGGAATAAGTAACTTGTCCACCAGCTAATGTATGACAGAGTCGTATACAGTCACACTCCAAAACCACACCACCAAATGTACATAGACGCTAATATCCAACAAGTGGGGTTCATTCATGGCTTTGACTTAGTTCTGTGAGTCAAGATCTCATCCTTTAGTGTGGATAAACTATGTAGCTCCTCTTTAAAACATGATTCATAAGGCAGACGTAGGTTAACATATGCTAGCAACTTACTCTCATTGTCTTCTGCTGTGAAATGAGTGATCCCAAACTCAAAGACTTGAAGGATAACTCTTTGGTTCAGTAATGAATTCTCCGTCAGAACAGGGATGCTCTCTGGAACACATGTTATCAGCTGGGGTGGCTGAGAAGCTGAAGGTGGACCCGCAGGCTATCTGCACCTACTGAGTTGATGTGAGCTGTCAGATAGGACCTTGTTTGGGCAGCAAGCCAATATTACCTCCATGTTTACTCGCAGGTAGCTGGATGATTTCCAAGAGCAAACATCCCAAAAGAATAAGGTGGACGCACATGACAAGTTTGTGACTTCGCTTCCGAACCTCAAATGCATTACTTCCAGGTGTTTGTCAGGCAACCCAAATTCAAAGAGGAAAAGGATTGTAGGTATTGTAAAAACAGTGTGCTGTGATATGAAATCCACTGGAGCAGCCTACTCTATGCATCACAACAAGACAATGAGGGCATTACAATATCTAAGAAAAACAGACTTAACACACAACGAATAATATAATTAAATGTCAACCATATCCTACTATAATTAACGATCTTGTGAGTTATTTTAAGAATAAAATACGCACTATATAATTTCTTCTATTATAGGATTCAAAGGACATTTTGATTTATAATGTCATTGTATCTGATTCAATTTCAACCTCCTAGGAATCAAATGTGAGGCCAAATCACCGTTTCTAATGGGAATAGTTAGGGAAATAAGGGCTGGTATTGTTAAAGATTAGATTTTTCCATCAGCATGTTAAAGGAGAAAATGAGCACTGCCATTCAGGCTTTCAAAGATAAAATGTCATTTTCCAGCAACACCTACTACCTTTGAGACATTTCATCTCTCCTTAAAAAAAAGCACTGTAAATCAAATCTTGTTTCACTTCACCAAGATGCAATGTCATTTGTAGATCGTTCTCTGAGGGCCCTAGAAAACAACTTCATTGCAGTAGCCCCTGTGCCTCTGCTCAATAGCCAGCAGCAGCATTGATTTCCCTGGAATGACAAGCACTCAGTAGTGCCCATGTCAAAGTCCAGGTCATCTCTGTAAATGTCTGTATGTTCTTCTCCTCACTGCCCTTCTCACCTGAGGACACCGCTCCCATCTGAAATGCCCTTTCCTAGCTGACCTACATCTTAGACGTTACTCCACCCAATTGCAAATCTTGGCTCCTATACTTCCTCTGATTTACCCCAAAGTCCCAGAAATTGATATAGTAGTGTTGGGGAAAAAAAAAAAAAACGTGCGTGAAAAACTGTTGCTGAAGGCATTCGAAACTCAAAGTCACATAAATGCAAAAAGACTGCACTAGGAGTCTCAGCCACTTAGGATCTACTGGGCAAATAAAGAACTCAAGGGATTACAGGGGACCATCTTGGCTTGTAGAAAAGCTTACCATAGGTTGGAGATGGTGAAGCACGTAATAATGGAGCTGAATTCCTGGACGTTTCTAGATGAGTGGGAATGAACAAATCAGTCTATCAAAGCATCGGGTGAGAAAAAGAAGATATAATTAATTCCTCCCCCATGAGAAGGAAGGCAGCGTGCAGACGAGTTCTTATTCACTCCCAAAGCTCTACCACTTAGAAGAGTTTGTGTCTGCAAGGAGTAATTGCCGGATACAGATGAGCAATACCAGAAAGTGCGAAAAAATCTTCAAGATAAAACAGTGAAGCATTAGGGTCCAGCCTCGCTCTTCTAAGAGGCCCCTTCTCTAGAACTCAGTCTTCTTGTCAAGGCACCCACTCTCCTGCAGTCAGCTCTTGGTGAGAGAGAACTCAAGTGCAGACCTGGGTCTCCACCACATAAGTGAAGGAGCATAGCTGCCCGAAAAATATCTGCCCATACCAACTTGATCACTCACTGTCAGTTCCTCCCCTTCTGGAAACAGATGTGACCTACAGCCTGGACTGTTCCACAGCTTGTTGAACTGATGCCTCACTAAGAGGGTCGTAAGTCTCAAGTCATCACCGAAGACAACTGCTTCACTCTCAGCCTCACGGGCCCGCTCTAAAAACTAACATAGACCATGTCTGTCCTTTATGGGAATTCTTTTTTTTCCATGAGAAAACATTTCTTGCAAAGACCCCCTTCTTCTCTACGGGTCCTGCCCACCACCTTGCTTTAAATACCCACTCCATAACGCTGATGGGTATAGCCTGGGAGAGCCAGGGATGGACTCCTTTATGCCCTGCATTGGCCTGGACTTCTAGGCCACCACTTCACTCATTAACCTGCTTTCCGTGGTCCCATCACTTAAGTCCCAGAGCTTCTGTCTCCTCATTCATAAAACTAGAGGTCAGGAGTAGAAAAAATGAACTAGCCTCTTCCAATTACAAATTCTCCAAATCAATAAGTAATTAGGAAAAAAAAAAAAACTCCAAACAGTAATCTTTCTCAATGGTGCAAAATAATGTAGAAGTTAGTTCTTTCTTGCAGTTGAATGGTGCTGCTTACTTCTCAGACTAATAAATAGGTAAATATTTAACATCTCTCACTATACACAAGGTGCTGAGGCCACTTCGCCGGCGTTTTTAATAATATCTGTCTGAGTTTAGATCAGTGTTTCAGGAATCTTTAGGTTATTGTTCCAGACCCTGAAAGAATTTATGGTTTGTTACTTATCCAATTATTCAAGAGAGATAAGAAGGGTAAGTGCTTCTTAATATGCTCTGTGTCAGGAGAACCTGACTTCCTTGCCTTGCAATAGAAGGTGCTGCCTTCATGAGACTAGCTAGCATGGCTAACTTGAAGACCTTCAGGGATGGAGAGAGGAGGAGTAATCTTAGCTAATATCTATATACATCTCTCTAGAACCTTAACTAAACACCTGCATGCACTTGCTATGGCCCCATTCAAAGTCCCAGCTTGACAAGCAATCGCTAAGAAAGGCGTTATTTGCTCCATAAACAGATTACAAGAGAGAGAAAGGCTGTAGGAGATGGTGTGAATCACCAACTTTTGGCTTCAAAGCTGCCTGGACAGTCACCCAAAGTTCTTTTGTACTGTTGGGGCATCCATCTTCGGCCTACAGGCCCATAAATATCCATCCGACATTTCTATGCAGCAGGAAATTTCGAAGGCAGTTCAGTCACTATCTGCTGTGTCCTTCAGAATGTCTCGCAGACTCTTTCTTGAATCAGGAACCCCAAAAGATCATCTCATATTTAGTCCTCTCTCTGTGGGTTCTTTGTGTCCAGTTTATGCCAACAGTCCAGGCAAGAGCAGTTTCTTGCCCCAAATGGCTATCAAACTCCATAAGTAGCCTCTTCGATGCCCATCTTCCTCTTGAAGTAGCTGGTGCTGCCAGGAGCAAATGTGTCTCATTGTCATGAAAAGTCCTAAGTTATTAAAACATTTTAAAATGCATATTCTATAGTCTTTGAAAGATATGAAGAATGCATATTTAACTTAAATATATCTCTATATATCTAGAAAATCTAACTAACATGACTACAAGCTTTACTATTATTGATGACTATCCATTAAACAACCTATATACATTACATTTTAAAATGAACTACAACAATCACAATACCTTAATCATATTAGAAATACATATACATATAAAAAAATTGACCTTAAATTTAAATCACTAAAGCAAAATCCATATCAATGCAAATTATTCATTTCCATATCATATCCCCCTTTAAATGTAAAAGAACATTTATAAACAATATTTGGGAATATGGGCGCATTTATCTCTCTCCAAACTGCTTCCTGCTGAATGGGGACGCTGTTAATCAGATCTTTCATGGTGTGACCTGTGTGCCAGGTTCATCTCAGTCATCAGTGGGTGAAGTAATTTCTGAAGGTGTTCGCAGAACTTTTCAGGAGGGCGTGGTCTACCATACCATATTGGATAGAAGCAATCCACAAGGTCTCATTTTCTGTAAAAACAAAAGAAACTCCTTTCCAAAGCATCATGTCCTTAGATCCAAATTTTAAAGTCAAGGTATTTCAAAATATCTATTCTGGAATAGTTTAGCAGTATTTATAAACAAATATTCTTTTTGCAGCTGTTGCTTCTTCCTCAGCATTCAAACAATTCAAAGAGAGCATAATAGTATACAGTATGATGATTCCTGTGTATTTTCCATATTATATGACTTTATTTAACCTCTATTTTAGTTTATTTTTGCTTTTATTTTTTGAGGACAGGTTCTCGTATATCTTTGTCCTAGAATAACTCTGTAGACCAGGCTGTCCTTGAACTCAGAGGTCTACTTGCCTCAGTCTCCTCAGTTGCTGGGATTAAAGGTGTGTACCATCACACCCAAATTACTCTTTTTCTTTTTTACTTTTAAGAACTTTAACCTTTAGCCTGCGTATATTTTAACACAGTGTAAACCACTTAGACATTTTCTTCGACTTTGAATTTTTCTTTTACTGTATATCTCTCTTTCTGACCACATGAGTCTTTACTTTACCAAACAATATCAGTAGGACTAAAGCCGTGACTTTGGCGGCTAGATCCAGCCCATGCCCTAGCTTTCCAGCCTCATGGCAGAGGTACCACAACTCTTTGGCGGTTCAAGGTCCCTGCCAGCAAGCAAGCTGCAACAGTGTTAAACAACACTCAAAAGCTCCATAGTCAGGACCGCCTGCTTGAAAGAGCCAGAGTTTGCCCTGGCAGGACGGCCCAGAAAGCTGGCATTTTAAAACAACACAGCTTTTTTCCTGCTACGGCTGAAAACCGAAAAGCATGCAGTTAATTTTCATCAACAGCATTTAAGTGTTTCGTAGCCGAACCTCTTAAAAGAGCTGCAATGTTTTGCAGCTGAAGCTGAGTCAGGAAGCCTCTCTTAGATGAGTGCTTGCTTGCCAGACCCGAAAAATAGAGCTTTACTCTATTCTTTCCCAAGCTTTCTCAAGCTTTCTGCGGATTCAGTTATCCACGTGGGCGCCATTCTGTAGTGTGGAGCTGTGGGCCGGATTCCCGCCGCCCTGCTCCCTCATGCTTAGCTTTACATGCAAAATAACATCACACAAATTGTATTCTTTTAAACACTGCCTGGCCCATTATTTCTAGCCTCTTATTGTCTAATTCTCACATCTCTTGCTATAACCCATATCTAACAATCTGTGTAGCACCACGAAGTGGTGCCTTACCGGGAAGTTTCTAGCATACGTCCATCTTGGGCTGGAGCTTCATCGCGTCTGGCTTCTCTCTGAGGAGAGGCATGGCGGTCTGCCTAACTTAGGAGAGGCGTGGCATCTGACTGAGCCATCTACCTCACTTCCTTCTTCCTGTTCTGTCTACTCCGCCCACCTAAAGGCTGGCCAATCAAATGGGCCAGGCAGTTTCTTTATTAGCCAATGGGAGTCCTCCATCAATTACCAGAGGGCCTAGTAATTTCTAAACATATTCTAACATTTCTGCCTCTGAGTGAATCTGCGCATAGATCTGTACGGCTTCAGCGCACCTGCATCCGGTCACTGGAATCCCTTACCGTCTTCCTCGAGGTAAAGAGCCTGCAGTCCAGTCCAGAAAGATGCGACCGAACAAATGCAAGGGGCTTCTGTCTCATTGGGAAGCAGCAAACCTGAGAGTTGTCACAGCGACAGTCAGAGTGTCCTTTGGAGGGAGACATGCCTGTGCACATCTTCCCCAAGCAATTAAAGGGGTATCTGGTCTGTTTGCCTCCAGGGTTTGGAGCAAGACCCATCTGTTTGTGCACTTACAGAAGTGTCCTGATGACAAAATTATCTTCAGTTCCTCAGATGAATACAGCCAAACAGGCTATTAATCATCATTCAACACAACCTTTATCTCATTCTTCGATGCCATGTTTAAAACCAAATATGGTCAGATTAATTTACAACATTCCAAAGCTAAGCTCCAAACTGGCTTTGGAAGCCCAGTAAACACTTGCCGCTGTGTAAGGGGAAGCAACTAATGGATGATATTAGTTGTTGGTGGGAAAGGGAATCTCCGGCTCAAACATGGCAAGGCCTTGGCAGCACCCAGACCTGTAATGGAGCCTGAGTACAGCTGAAGGAATGGCATATGATCGGCTCTATTGACTGTTCCAGAGGACAAAGGAGGGAAGAAAAGTGTATGTGATTAAAAAGCAAGTGTGAAGGCCCCTAGGGAGAACAGGCTACAACTGCGCGGGTTGTATTTATTTTTTATGATTTCAGAGAATTCAGGTAAATAATAATGCTAGCTTTAGGATCCTGTAGTATTCCTATTCTTGACTAGCACCATATCAAATATAATCCTTAACAAGCAATGTCATAACAAGGATAAAACTAATAACTGCCTACAGGTTTAAAAGATGTAATTTAGGAAATAGGAAAGTTTTGTTATTGTTGTACTTGGGAAAGGAATCAAAGTTGTTGGGGAGAAAAAGTTCCGACTACATTCTAGGCTTAAGTCAGGTTTGAAGAACACAGATGCAATTCATATAAAACTAATATTTAAAGAGATCATCTCGAGGACGAGCATGGAGCTGGGCAGAAAGTTTGATTATGGCCCTGATAAAGTAAAAGGGGAAAACTGAGCTCATCTGCCACTGGGAAAGAACGGGAGGAAAGGGGGAAGCTAGTACTACTGGGAACAGGTCTGTGGATCAGGCACCTATTAGGTGCTTCACAGCCATGAGGATCCTTAACACTCGTGACTGCCTACAGATGGCTGCCCTGTTCCTACCTCACATGATGCCTACCAGAGCTCAGGGAAACTGCACACTTGCTCAATCAAGATCACTCACTAATGTAATTAAACTGAGAGTGAAAATCATTATATCTATCCTTTCTACTACACAAGTATGTCTAAATATAACATAAAACAGTCCTCGAGATGGGGTTTCTTAAAGACAAACTATCCTAATGAGTAATCAGATTTCAACTCAAGTTATGTAGACTCTACAGAAAGTCTATAATGGAAATGATCAATTAGTGATGATTAGGGACGTGACTTCTTTTGCAAATTAGGTAAAATAATACATTCTGTCACACAGAGTGGGGAGAAAAGAAATATTTCTCTCATATAGCTGAGTGCTTATCAAATCAAGTGGTTATCGGGAAGGCTCACACAATCAACTAAAGTGGGCTCACAGAGACTGAACCCACAACCAGGGAGCCTGCGTGGGACCGACCTAGGCACTCTACATATATGTGACAGTTGCTTAGCTTGCTCAGACTCCCAACAGTTGGGACAGGGGCTTTCTCAGACTCCTTTACTGGGTATAAGGCTCCTACTACTCATACTGCGGCTCCTTGAACAGCCTTAAGACATGGGGAGGTGCTCAGTCTAACTGAAACTTGATTAGTCATGTTTTATTGACACTCATAGGAGACCTGCCCTTTCCTGAAAAGAGACAGATGAGGAGGGGATTGTAGGGGTTGGAAGGGGGAATGGGGAAGAAGGACTGGGAGGAGAGGATGTGGGGTGGAGGCTGTGGCCAGGACATAAAATAAATAGATGAATAAAAAAAGTCAAGTGGTTATATATATTAATTTGAAGAGTAAAAGTAAAATAAAAAATTACTCATAAAAAGTTTATTCTTGTCAGCAAATAATCACCATTTCTAAGTGAAAGAGCACCAGGAAAATATATTGGACAAAACAACTTTTTTAACAATGGAAAAGGCACTCACAAGTTTTGTAAAAGCTAAATGATTCATAATAATGGCATGGATTAAAGCCAGCTAGATACTTAATGGTGATCTAATGCAGCACAGAAAAAATTTCAACCCACCCCAAAATACACTTAGTGGTATAAGCATAATTTAATCCATAGCAACTGTGTCGATGAGAACCCTGCTATTTCTCAAACAGAACAATTCTTGAGTTCTCCGGGGTGTATTCAGCCAGAGACCATCTCAATTTGGATCCCAGTTAACAACACTAGTGGGAGATGTTGGCCTCAATTCCAGCAGTTTCATGAATAAGAACATGCTTTGACAAAATGGGATGTCTCCAAACACCACCCAAAACTGAATTTAAAGGATACACATTTCAAAGAACAGCTGAAATACTTCTGTCTTCAAATTTACAAGTGTGGGGATACAGCCATAGTTTGCAGTCATTGGGTCTTGAATTCTGTCCTCTTGAAGGGCATTCCACAGCTAACATGGACAACCAGGGATGTAGGAATATAAAGGATGATTCAGATTCACAGGGATCCGTGGATCTCTTTAAGTCTGTGAACTTGTTCTCTGTGTTCTCTATGGGTCTCTGGGGGCCAGTAGTTCTACTGAGTTGACTACAACTCAGTATAAGAACATGAGTAATCAGGTTGTGTTTGACACCCACACCTTACACTAGACATGTGAGACCCACATCCTAGGAAAAGGACATAAAAGCTTATTAAGAATTTTCATGTTGTTTTGCTTTTTTGCACGTGTGTGTGTGTGTGTGTGGTATGCATGTATATTTCATTACATAGGCATATATGACATCCTATGTCTTTTTCAAGCATTCTCCTCTTAATTTATTAAGATGGAGTCTCTTGCTGAGCCTGGAGCTCTCCAACTTGGCTAGTCTAGCTAGCCAGCTTGTCCCAGAGACCTCCTGTCTCCAGTCTCTAAATTCTGGAAATATAGGCAGCCACCATTCCTGCTAGGAATGCAAACTCCTTACACTTACACAGGATACACTTTACCTACTGAGCCATCTCCCCAACCCCTTGCTTTGTTGTTAATATAATTTAATTCCTTTGCCTTTGGATGAATATCAGTTCTGAGTACAATGAAACAGGCAGTTGGCTCTTTTAGAAAACTGAAAATACCAACAAGTACAGATTAAATATCTTGGTAAATCTGTTGTCAGTCAACAAAAATTTAAGGTTAGACATTTGTTACAAACCAAAGCCTAACACACAGAGCACTCCAACACACACCAATCACAGGACATCCTTCTCAAGCACTTGTGGCTCATTCCTTAAATACACCCAATGGTAAGCCATCAAATAAGCTGCACACACACACACACACACACACACACACACACCAAGGAACTGATGGTATACAGAGTCTGTTTTATGGAATAAAGATTGAAATCAGCAGAAAAAGAAATCTAGACACTTGACAGATATGCAGACATTTTAAAACATATTTCCAAATAAAAATGCATTAAGGAAGGCATCACAAAAATACAAATAAACACTAACATGCATGCAAATGAAAATCAAACACGGGGAATTTGACGAGATGCAGCAAAAGTAGTACTTGCAAGAAAGTTTCTAGCTAGAAAGGTCTATCTCATGGAAACACGGAGGCAAAGAGCTACCCTCTCATTTAAGACATGAAAAAAGATCTCTAGCACACAGAAGGAAAATGATAATTATTAGAACAAAATAAAACAATCAACAAAACAAGAAAACTAGATCTTTGAAAATGTCTGAAAAATAAATTTTTAATGGCTTATCAAGTTGGTACAAAACAGAGGACTCAAGTTCACTAAGCTCAACACCGAATGAGGAGATGCTACCATCAGCTGGATAGAAATTAAAAGGATTATAAGAGAATTCTCTTGCCTGATCCCATGGCTTGAGAAGCCTACTTTCTTTCACAACTCAGGACCACCTGCCCAGGAGTGGCACTGCCCACAGTGCGCTTGGCCCTCCACATCAATCGTTGATCAAGAAAGTGAACACATAGACATACCCACAGGTCAGTGTGACAGAGCAGTTCCTCAGTTGAGGATCCTTCTTCCTAGCTGAGTCTGGTTGGTGTCAAGTTGACAAAACTTAACTGACACAGATACAAACTATCAAAGTCAGTTCAATAAGGAATAAAATCAGAATAGAACCCCCCAAACAAGAAACTGGATCAGTATTTGGTGGGGGGTGGAACTAGCACAAATGCACAGAAATTATTCAAAGCCAGAGCATTTAGGAGTTCACTCTTTAAGGCCAGTATGGAGACAATATGAGAATCAGACAACTTAAAAAACATCAGAAATTGTTATCAAACATCTATAGGCTGTTATTTCTTAAAGAAATATAAGCAAAAATCTCCAACTGAACAACAAATATGTTCTAAAAATGTACTAAAAAAGTATTTGTAACAATCAAGTGATATTCATCCCAGGGATGCAAGGTTGATCCAATATCTGAAAGTCAACGAATCTAATCTACCACATCAACAGAACAATGGACTAAATCACACGTGATAATATTAACAGAAACAGAGTGACATTTAACAATATGAAACATCTAGCTGGGGCTGCGGGGGCACACAGCTTTAAACCCAGCACTTGGGAGACAGAGGCATGAAAAAGCTGTAACACCCATTCATAACTGTGAAACTTGTGTTCTTTCTCTAAGAGATGAGAAGATGACACGGGCGTCCCCCACTCTCCACAGTTCTATGTACTATAGGGTCCCCCAACCTCCCCAGTTCTGTGTACTGAAGGTTCCCCCACTCAGTTCTATGTACTATAGGGTCCCCCAATCTCTTCAGTTCTATGTGCTATAGGGTCTCCCAATCTCCATAGGTCTATGTACTATAGGGTCCCCCATTTCCCTAGTTCTATGTACCATAGGTTCCCCACTCCCCCTAGTTCTATGTACTATAGGTTTCCCCAATCTCCCCAGGTCTATGTACTATAGGGTCCCCCATTTCCCTAGTTCTATGTACTATAGGTTCCCCACTCTCCCTAGTTCTATGTACTATAAGGTTCAATCAGAACAGGCAGTATAAAGAAATAAAAGGCACATAGGCCATAAGTAAATGGTGTGTATATAGACAAAAGTGCCATATTTGCAGATGGGATAATCTTATATATTAAAAATACTGAGATTTGTTTTAAAGAAATATTCAAATAAATGAATGAGCTCAACAAAGTGACAGCTCATCTATACATTTTTATTAAATATAATTCAATTTATGATGGCTTTGAAAAGGAAAAATTACATAGGAACAATTTTAAGATAAGATACACAAAATTGACAATTGAATACTACAAAACATTGTTGAAATGAAAGACAACTTACATAAATGGAAAGATAAACCATATTCATAAGTCAGATGACTTAAAACCATTATAACAACAACAATTTTTCAGGCAACAGTGCTTGTACGCTCTCCATCCAAACCTCAGCTCTATGTTTTAAGCTGATCTTAAATTTTTCATTGAAATTCAAGGGACTCAAAATGGTCATTTTAATTGAACAAGCTTAGAGAAATAAAACTTTTATTTCAAAATTGCAATAATCAAGTCAATACAACTCTAACTTAAAGGTAGGCACATAGCTTAATGGGATGGAGTAAATATTCTAAAAATAGAACCCTAACCTATCAGTAAATGAAAATCAACCACCAATACAATAAAAAAAATTAAAATTATATGTATTAGGGACTAGTGTTCAAATAAAAAACTAATACTTTAACTCGATGATAGAAGGACCACTAAACGTGAAAATAGGCAAATGATTTGAGCAGGAGTTCTTCATAGAAAGTCCACAAAGGGATGCTCACCATCATCCACTGTCAAGAAAGTCCACAAAGGGATGCTCACCATCATCCACTGTCAAGAAAATTAATATCAAGGCTGCAATGAGATACCGACTGATCTCTACAAGAATGGTAGATCGCAAAGACAGGTGCTTATGTGTTAGATATACCAGGGACGCACACATTGCAAGGAAGGATAGAAAACAGTAGTGCTGGCTTTGTGAAACATTCTGGCACATGTTCAAATCTTCAACCACAGAGTTACTATATGATCCAGCAATTTCACTCTTAAATTACACTCAAGAGAAATGAAAGCCTGTCTAAGAAAAACCATAAAGGACCATTCCAGCATTATTCATTACCAAAGAGTAGAAGCAAACCCAAATGTCCACCAGTCTTCACCCCACTTCCATTGTCACAGAAGAAATCCAGAACAACCAAGCAAAAACACCCCACTCCTGATAACGGGGACAGCAGTGTATAGAGACTTACTGCCCAGCAGAAAGAGACTTACTCATTCTAAAAGACAACAAAAGGATGGTAGAACACAAAACTACACACATACACACAAACACACACACACACAAACACACTACACTACCCACACAGCTTCCATTTTCATGACAGTATTTAATAACAGAGGTGAAACTTTACCAACAGCCTGCCTACCAACCCCCACACCTCATTTCAACCTAAGCAAAGGTTTTCTACCTCACCAGCAGGATCCGCTGCAACCTCATATAAAAGGAAGAAGGTAGAGACAGTTACTAACCTGTCAAGCCTCAGGAATTGTGGCAATGGTTCATCAAACAGCCTCCCACTAAACACCTAAGATGAGACATTTGGCAAATCCTGTATAGAACAATGGTCGCAAAAAAAAAAAAAAAAACAGTGACCCGTTACTATTCAACAGTGGACCTAGTGATCTCTCTATAGAGAAGAATTTCAAAGACGGATTCCCACACAAGGCTGGAGCTCAAAGGGGCACTGCCCTGGAGTTCTAAACCGATCCTTTCCTAACTTGTCTGACAACGGGGCACGAGCAGTGCAGCATGTGGATCTTTCCCGAAGCTGCCAAGATTCCAGGACGTATTGTCCCTACCAAATGAGAAGAGGCAGAAGAAACGAAACGGGTAGAAACAAAAAGCCAAGGTGAAAAATGAACTCTGCACCAGGGCAACACAAAATGCTTTCACACTGTAGAAAACAGAGTAGGGATGAAGAAAACATGAAAAGATGCTCAGAGACAGAAATACAGACTGGAAAGAGCGACGGCTGAAGGCAACCACAGTGAAGCTCTGACCAGAGGTTTTGCCGACGAGTAACAGACACCTGCAAAGAAGAAATGACAAATGAACCCAGCACTTAAAGAGTGGGTCCTCTAGTGACAGCGTATTGCAACCTTGAAGTAAATAATTCTTCAAGACAGAAGGGCATTTTCTTTTTTTTTTTTTTTTTTTTTGGTTTTTCGAGACAGGGTTTCCCTGTAGTTTCTAGAGCCTGTCCTGGAGCTAGCTCTTGTAGACCAGGCTGGCCTCGAACTCAGAGATCCGCCTGCCTCTGCCTCCCGAGTGCTGGGATTAAAGGCGTGCGCCACCACCGCCCGGCCAGAAGGGCATTTTTCAAAGACCACATAATTGACAGTCTCCAGGATGGAGCTCCAAACCTGTGGCATGGCTTCTCAATGATTTTATTAATCACGAAACTTCCAAAATACAGCCATTCTGGTAGAAGCCTCCCCAAACCCTAGAGACTGCCAAGTGATCAACAAGTTCCCTCTAAAAACAAATCTCATAGTCATTCTTACAATTTGCAAACCTTCAAATTTCTAACAACAAAATAACGAGGTTTGGATTCTTCTCTCCAGTAACAAATGTCATGAAGCAACAGGGCAGTGAATACAGTGTGTTATACAAAACAATAGCTACTAGCCATATGTGGCGCTTTAAACAAAGAAAGCAAATCAAATAAAACTTTCGGCTTCTCGGCTTCTCGGAGGCGCTAGCTATGTTTCCAGAAACCCTTAAGTAGCCACTGGCCACTGTACAGAACAAAGATACAGAATCTTTTAATTCTTCCAGGGTTCTGCAGAAAAGGTTAAAGCAAGAAGTCTTCAATTTTGTTTGCAGGTTGGGGTCACTGTCATTCCGTAGAGAGGATGGTTTCATTTCTCTTGCCTCAATATCACAAGTATTAACAGGTATACATCAGCACATACGGGTTAATAAGAATTACTAGGTAATTACATAGGCAACTTGGAATTTCTGATTTGAAAGTGAGAATATATTTCAGTTATGCACACATCACAGGAAATAAACACCAATGTGCCTTTTGGGGAGGTGCTATTTGAGGCATGCAACTCAGATGACTACTCTCATTTTAAATTCATGACCACAAATCCCAAAGAGGCACTACGAATTGCCTGGAATCCATTGCTGATCCCTGACAGGTTCATTTCACACAACCCTTTCTCTACTCAAACTTTCAAGCTGGTATCCCCCAGTCCCAGCTATCCCTCCTCTCTCCTAATCCTACAGACATTATTATTATAATAAGACGCTCTCTTATTCTTCAAAGAGAAAATAAAACAACACGCTAGGAACCACTGCCTCCACCTCAGGTTATCTTCTCCCTTTACAAACGAAAGGTGCCACATTCTGACAAAGATCAGCTCCCTCATGTGGAAGGGGACCCTCTGTTCATGCCCAAGTGCCCGCTGCTGCCATTAGCTCTTCTATCTGAGTAACATCAGCACCTCCCCTCTTTGCTGGGTCAAGTCCACAAAAGTAACAAAACATGTTGCAATTCATTTTTACAAAAAGGTGGGGCTATTTCATATCCTTAAGCTCTGACCCCAATTTCACGGCTCTTCTTCAGGCTGCTGGTCTTTGGCACTGTTTGAGGACACTCACACAAAGGCGCCTACATTTCCTGTCTTCAGTGTCTGTCACATGAGGGCTTTTCTTCATAGCAGAACTGTAGAAGAAAACAGTCCCAAGAAGGTACAGACGGGTGTGTGTTTATACCACAGACCCTGAATGTAACAAGAAACAGCAGTAATGATAATGATTTATCTACAGTAATTCAAATTTTGGATTGTCTTGGTCAATTTTAATAGGAATTCACTTTTAATGTTATTTTAAAGTTTCAAAAACAAGACAAAAGAAAGTTACATGTCTTCCGCAAGGCCACCCAACCAAGGAGTGGTATAGCCAGAAAGGAGTTTAGCAAGGTCTCAGCCACTACTTGATACAGTTTCTCCATATAACTGGCATTCACAGACATTTTTTGTTTCTTTATTCATGGAAGGTTTGAACAGGCTACAAAGAAGCGAAACAAAGCCATAACTTGAAAAGTTCAACTCCATTTGTTCAGCCCTTAATGGGGGGACCCACACCACACTCCCTCTCCGCAAAACAGAGGGATCACCACAGAGGGGGCGGAAGGAAGATGATCAGAGACAGAGACTGATAGACCTACTGTAAAACAGTGTTTTCTGAAAACAAAAGCCCCATTGCATACATAAGAGCTCACAAGTGCTAGGGCCAAATGCACAGACCTGCATAAGATCAAGCAAGGTCAAATTTCAACTTATGTTGGGGAAGGACTCAAGAAACCCTACCCCACGCTGAGAAGCTATTGGCAGTTGATGGTCACTGAGGGAGGGAGCATTTTCTTCATGGCTGCAGCCCTAGGTAGGTTGCCTATGGTTAAGTGGATGGCTCTCTACCCATGCAACAACCGAACTCAGTGGTTTGAAATTATAAAGTACGTAAAATTGTGAGAGGAATATAGTTGGGAAAGGGGTTGAAAGAGTAGGAGGGTAGGGACTGGAGGTGGGATTTGATCAAAACATACTATACACTTGGCATAAAATTTTCAAAAGACCACCCACTTTAAGATTAAGAAAGTAAATACTGAAACCAACTAAATATCATACAGGTAATGACAGTGAACACTGAAATTATACAGCCTAGAACTGTCTAATCAACACAGATATGAAGGCAAAAAGGGAACGCTAAGAGGTAAAAGGTAAACGATCCCTTATGTGATAGACAGTAAACAGAAGAACAGGAAAAAGTGAAGGGAAGACGCGCCCTGGTGGGCACTCAGTGTCTGCCGAGTGGCACATCTGAACCAGGTGCTCACAGTGCTGCACTGAGAACCCACTCCTCTGCACATGTGAGTCCAGCTTCTTCCACCCACAGCTTTTTCTCATTGTAAAGCCTCCAAGGTTTCTTCTTTCCTCTTTCCCATAAAGTCCTTATGGATTCGGAAGCTCAAAGACATCTTTCTTTTGTTCATTTCAAAATCTATGTTCCAACAAAAAAAAAAAAAAAAAGCAAGCCACAGGACAGCACTTGTTCACAGCCTTATTTCTTTTATGTCTCCCAAGTTTACTGCCACATTGAACGAGTCTGGAACCTTCTGAGGAAGGTAATTCTAATCCTGTGATGCTTTTTGTCTTTCAGCTCTGTGTATTATAAATAAATTGGGTAACTATAGAAAGCACAAACAATACTGCAAATAATAAAGTACCAAACACCAGGGCATATAAAATTAAAATATGCCGGGCGGTGGTGGCGCACGCCTTTAATCCCAGCACTCGGGAGGCAGAGGCAGGCGGATCTCTGTGAGTTCAAGACCAGCCTGGTCTACAAGAGCTAGTTCCAGGACAGGCTCCAAAGCCACAGAGAAACTCTGTCTCGAAAAAAAAAAAAAATTAAAATATCACAATTCTATGTGACACACACTATGAGGAGTTAGTCATGCTTTCCCCATCTTAATTTCATTCCGAGACAAATAGACATACTGTAGGCATCATTCACATAACCATTTTCCACTGTTGCATGTCTGCTAAACGTCTGCTAACAACGTCTCGTGAAGACATTTCTGCCCGCCACAAAAGCAACCTTCAATATGCCATCTAGTCCTTCGGTGAGCCTTCAGCCAGTTATAGACATCTGAACTACATTTTTCCGGTGACATTTCTCATTAGCTCTGCACACCATCTAGCCTGGACCACTTTCCCACCTGTACCCATGCTCATGAAGAACGTGGGTAACTTAAGACAGGTCATGAGATGACATCAACATTTGACAATCCAACTGCGGCTGGAAGAATTCATTACCTCTCTTTTCTCTTCTGTGCAGATTATGGATGGAATGAATTTTGCCCAGTCTCATGGTCTATGGTTGTCAGATTTAGAAAACTTAAACATGGGATGTTTGATTTTCTTTGAATTTTATATAAACAGTGAGTAATGTTTTAGTATAAGGTTGCCCCATTCAGGATTTTATCATTGATTATATCCAAGAATTATTTACCTGAAATTCACATGTATTTCTTTTAATAAGGTATTACATAGCCCAGGCTAACCTAAAACTCCCTATGTAGGGACAAATGATCTTTGTACTAAGATTTGTTTTTATTGGTGTGTGGACACACACACATGCACATATGTATGTCACATGTCTGGGGATACCTACAGAGCCCAGAAGAAGGCAATGGATCCCTTGGAAGTATCCTTACAGGCAGCTGTGAGCCACCCAACATCTGTACCAGAATCTGAAAACACTCTTAACTGCTGAGCCATCTCTCTAGCCCAGGAGGGTGATATTGAACTTGTAATCTTCTTGTTTCCGCTCTCAGATCCTAGGATTGAAGACATAAGAGCTGTAGTTTATATAGTGTGGAGGATCCAATGCAGGGCTTCTTCCATGCTGGATGGTCACTCTACCAACTGAACTACATCCATTACATCTGGCATCCGGGACAGAAATCAGACTTCTCATATTCCTGGACCACAGTCACTGCACTACATAGTCACTGATTCCAGGTTGCCTCAGCCTGGGCATTTGTGAAACGCTTCCTGGCTAATCTCACCTCCCCTTCTCTCCACGTTCTTACCGCAGCTCTCTTCCTCCTGGGCTCTTTGAAATGACTTCTGATTATCTCTAGACTTTGCTTAGCTCTATGCCTTCAAAAAACCTTCGGCTACGGTTTCCCACATTATTCTGGGAGTTTGTGAACATTCCAAACTGTCTTCCACAGACTCCAGGAGTGAACTGAATTGGGACATCAAAGCAAGGCGATGTCTCCTGTGAGACCCGCAAACCTGCGTTATTTGATTTAAACACTGTAATCTTTTGTAGCCTTTTAATTTGTGTTTCAATTAATTACGCACACTAAATAATCGGATTATTACCTGAAATCATTCTCCGGTCAGTCTCCGGTCAGTCTCTGGAGCACGTGACCACCTAACTGCCACATACATGCATTCCTGTGCAAAAACTAGAACCTGAGGCTGAGCACCGCTGCTGCTACCAACACCCAGCATGTGTGTGTTTCCTCCAGGTCCCCAACCACCACACACTGGCTACTGTCTCATCTGTACCCACTGTACACACAGAAACCTTGGAGCTTGTGATTCTGTCATGCCAACTTCGCACATGTCCACACCATCAGCCACTCCGGTCCCCTGCTCTTATCTGTAGATGTATCAGGAGACGATCATGCATATCGCACCTACCAGACCCAAGCTTTCATTATCAGTGCTAGCCACTGTACACTGTCAATGCTGGACAGATGAATGCGTTTGCCTGGTTGTAAAATAAAGCTGACTCCAATACAGCATGGTATTTATGTATACAGATAGAGAAAAAAATATCCTGAGGAAAGCACATCCTAGGTGATAAATCAAGAGAGCCGGGTGAGGCGTCGAACACTGGAAGTCCTGCACAGCAAATGAACAGCATTAGATTCAGACTCAACGGAACACATGCCAGCACTTCCGCTATTATTAGAACCATGATAGATGCAGTCAGTTCTCCTCATTCAAAAGAACTGAAACACAACCACTTTTTTCCTGCTAGAAACATAGCGTTTGTGAATTGTACAATCTGTCAAAAATGGAGTCTACCCGAAGCAAAGCCACTTAAATCAACAAATCTTCAAGTTGAGATTCACTGACCTACATATTAAAGAATACAGAGGAGACATGGCCGCAAATGACTGATGGGAGAAAAACGCTAAGCGCCGCCCCTCAGCCTCAGAGCTCGCGGGCACAGAGAGCACCGCTTGCCTCAAGGGCTCACAAAGGCTGCTATTCTAGGTGCTAGATGGAGGGGAAGCCGGCCTTTCCTACGAAGCATTCATCCCACACAGTATAAAACAAAGTTCTAGCTTGTTCAGAGGAACGAAACTAATTATGATCTTTTATTACAAAGCCACACATGATTAATGGGCTCATGATTCAGGATATGTGGATGTGGATGGATTCTGTGTTCTGTTCCTGTTTCGGATGGTCATGACTTGGAGCTTAGGGCAACCCACACTTAGGGCAACCCCAGTGAGCTTCCCAGAGCTGGGATTCTCTCCTCTGTTAGTCTTGGTTTTTCTAGTGTCTTATTCCTCTCTTCTAACATTCAATGCCAGAGATTTTTTTTTTCTAAGTGAAATCCCCTCTGCCACCAGGAGAATTAATGAGGGCACAGCTGGCTTTCCCCATCAAGGAAGAAAATGCAAGGAAGAGATGAATGAGTCACCACTTTGCCTTTCTGTCCCCATCAGCGCTGGGGTCTCTCTGGACTGAGAACGGCCTCTGCATAGCACACCAATGAAGGAAGGATCTGCAAGGGTCCACATGCAACGTAGAGCGCAAGAATCTCATGCCAACCCCGCTCTCCCGGCACTTCCCCATCATCCCATCCTCGTTCCACCTGCGACTTCTGCTCCCTGCCCCACCCCGCACCCATCAGCTTAATCAGCTTCACATTTCTAGTACCAAGGTAGGACCAAAGAAAGGCAGGCTAAGGTTCAGCCGCTGCATTTCATTTCTCATATTGATTCTTATGCAACTAACTTTTCACGTATGCAGCTTAATGTTGTTAATTCTATAAACCAATGACAACGAGCATCATTTTAGCTTCTCCTCATTTCTCTGCCTCTCCCTGTCTCCGTCTCTCCCTGTATCTGTCTCAGTTTCTCTGTCTCCACCTCTGTCTGTCTGTCTGATCTGTCTCCTTCTCTGTCTCCATCTCACTGCCTGTCTGTCTCTGTCTCCTTCTTGGTCTCCTTCTCTCGTCTGTCTGTCTCTGTCTTCGTCTCTGTCTCCGTCTCTCTGTCTCTGTCTCCGTCTCTCTGTCTCTGTCTCCGTCTCTCTGTCGTTCTCTGTCCCCATCTCTGTCTCCGTCTCTCTGTCGTTCTCTGTCCCCATCTCTGTCTCCGTCTCACTGCCTGTCTGTTTCTGTCTCCTTCTCTGTCTCCGTCTCTCTGTCTGTCTCTGTCTCCGTCTCTCTGTCGTTCTCTGTCCCCATCTCTGTCTCCGTCTCTCTGTCTGTCTGTCTCTGTCTCCTTCTCTGTCTCCGTCTGTCTGTCTGTCTCTGTCCCCATCTCTGTCTCCATCTCTCTGTCTGTCTGTTTCTGTCTCCGTCTCTGTCTCCATCTGTCTGTCTCTGTCTCCATCTCTGTCTCTGTTTCTCTTGCCTGTCTGTCTCTGTCTTCGTCTCTGTCTCCGTCTCTCTGTCTCTGTCTCCGTCTCTCTGTCGGTCTCTGTCCCCATCTCTGTCTCCGTCTCTCTGTCTGTCTGTCTCTGTCCCCATCTCTGTCTCCGTCTGTCTGTCTGTCTCTGTCCCCATCTCTGTCTCTGTTTCTCTTGCCTGTCTGTCTCTGTCTTCGTCTCTGTCTCCGTCTCTCTGTCTCTGTCTCCGTCTCTCTGTCGGTCTCTGTCCCCATCTCTGTCTCCGTCTCTCTGTCTGTCTGTCTCTGTCCCCATCTCTGTCTCCGTCTGTCTGTCTGTCTCTGTCCCCATCTCTGTCTCTGTTTCTCTTGCCTGTCTGTCTCTGTCTTCGTCTCTGTCTCCGTCTCTCTGTCTCTGTCTCCGTCTCTCTGTCGGTCTCTGCCCATCTCTGTCTCCGTCTCTCTGTCTGTCTGTCTCTGTCCCCATCTCTGTCTCCGTCTGTCTGTCTGTCTCTGTCCCCATCTCTGTCTCCGTCTCTCTGCCTGTCTGTTTCTGTCTCCGTCTCTGTCTCCATCTGTCTGTCTGTCTCTCTGTCCCCATCTCTGTCTCCGTCTCTCTGCCTGTCTGTCTCTGTCTCCGTCTCTGTCTCCATCTCTGTCTCTGTCCCCATCTCTGCCTCTGTCTCTCTTCTTGTCTTTATGGCCCTGTGTCTCCCTGTCTCTGTGTTTGCGTATGTGTGTGTACTTGCTAGATGCACATACTCATGCTTGTGCACACACATGTGGAGTCTGGAGTTCAATGTGTTATGTGCACATGCACATGCACACACATGTATGCACACACGTGGAGGTAGGGGGTAATGCTAGCTTTCTTTCCTCAGAAACTCTCCACATTATATCTGGAATTTTTATGTATATGGGTGTTTTGTCTGCGTGTTTTGTCCACGCGTGTCTGGAGACCCAGAAATACCAGAAAACGGTGTCACACCTCCCGAATCTGAAGGTACAGCTAGTTATGAGCTACCTCCTGGGTGACAGGAATTGAGCTAAAGCCCTCTGGAAGAACAGCTATGGCTCTAAACGGCTGGTCCATCTCTGCAGCCCCCACCCTTTATTTTTTCCTGAGTTCATCAGTTCGTTACCCAATAGCCTCAAGGACTCGCCTTTCCCCTCTCCCAGCCCCTCGCGCTGCTCACCCTGGAGCTACACCTCATCCAGATCCAGATTTTAACGTGGGTTCTGGTGGCCCAACTCAAGTCCTCATGCTTTAGCGGTAGACACTTTCCCTGTCAGGCCACCCGCAGCCCTCCTCGCTTATCCTTACATGCTGATACAGAGAGAGGAAAGGGTTTTCCTGGTGGTGCTCTAATAAAATCCCCATAAATGTGGGGAGTTGAATAACAGAAACGCACTCTTTTGGAGATTTACTGTTTAGAATTCAGAAGTCACGCAGGCCACAGTGCCCACGAGGACCCTAGTTAGGACTCTTCCTTGCTGCTTCTGATCTGAGTAGCTGTCTTGGCACTCCGGGCTTAAGGCTGCATGCTTCTGGTCTTCACATCAACCTTCTCTCCGCTCTGTGTAGTCTCTCTCTGGAGCTCTCTTAGAAGGACACGTGGAATGGCACATGGGGCTCACTGAATGATCCTAGGTAGTTGCCACCTCTCCTAATTCCTAACTTGAGCTGACATGGTAGCTCAGTGGTACTTCAGTTACCCAGCAAAGACAAAGCCCTGGGATCCAGCCCAACACTGAAAAGTAGTAGTAATAACGGTCTCGCTGACTTACACACGTGTGTGAAGTCCCTTTGCCCAAATACTATAACATTCTGAAATTACAGTACTTAACACTTGGTCACTTTGGGTGGCCCTCCTTCAACCTACCACGATAATACCATACTAAGTGAAGACACTATAGTCCACCAAAAAGCACCAGCCAGTGGCTTGCTCTATTTTAACTGCATAATAAAGCTACAGTCGTGCCGCATAGACCCCAGTGATGACAGATTTCCTTAGCATTTGTAGCTCAAAGATTCAAAAGCCTTAATCTGGAAAAATCACCTGGACAGCACAGCTAATCAATTAAATTAAGAAATTATTCAGAGAGCAAACCATCCTTCTCAGAACTTAGAGGTCGTCTTAGAAGGTAATGAATGGGATGAAAGTTTATCATCACAAGACCAAACACACAGCCAGTGTAAGCAGAAAAGCCCAATACCCTGCAATAAAAACCACTCTTTGCCTTGGTTAAAGACGAGAGGGGCAAATATTTCATGGGGCAGCAAGGGGAAACCATGAGTTGAACACTGAACATCACAGAGAGCAAAAAAAATAACTGGTTTTATTGATTAATTAATTATATTTCACTATCCTTGGTTACTTATGCAATTATCATATACGCATGTTTGAGACTATTCCCCTCCCATAAGCCACTGCTCTCTCCTTTCCTACTCCTCAGCCCCTCCATTGGTCCCTTTCTATCCTAGACAGGTTCCCTTCTGGCTTGACATCGTCTGGACAGATATGATCTTATGCAGCTATACATAATCTGAGACCCACAATGAGAAGAACTATGCATGTGTGTTCTTCTGACCGTGGCTTAATTCACATGATATAGTTATCTCCACTCATAGCCATTTGCCTGTAATGGCTATAATTTATGAGCTTAAAGGGGAAAAATAGACGAGGAACAGATTTGGGTAATGAGATTTGGTTCTGACAAGATTAAATGTCATGGAGCATATGGCTAATCTGGTAAGGCTTTACCTAAAGTCCAGGACTGGTGAGTTGGCTCAGCAATTAAGAGCATTTGCTGATCTTGCAGAGGACCCAGGTTAAGGTCCCAGTACCTCATGGTGGTTCACAGCCATCTGTAACTCCAGTTCCAGAGGACCCAACACCTTCTTCTGGCCTCTGGAGGCACCAGGTATATGTATGGTGCACATACATGCATGCAGGCGAAAACACTCATACACATTCAATAAAGCTTTTTTTTTAATTACCTAAAAATCAAGCTCAAATGATACGGAACAAGATAAAGATCTGAAATATGTGCGTAACAGACAGGCATTGAATACATTATCAAAGGAACAAAGGCAGTGGAGAGAAACTGCCTGCCTACCAGACCTGGAGGTCTGCATTAAAGGCTGCACCCTGACCCCCCCCCTCCACTAACATAAATAAACAAAATAGGAGCTTGTGTCCTTGCTGTGGACAGGGGACATGGAAGCATGAGTTATTCGAAATACGAGATGGGAGGATTCTTCCCATCGCAAAGGAAGTTGCCAGGGCAACTTGCTGGCCTCTCCCTTTCAAAATGTCTCTATGGAAAACAAAGGAAAACGTTACAGAAACTGATTTTCTACACTGTCAGCTGCATCTATATCTAATCTAAATTTGGATCATTCAAAAAGAATAATCAGGTGGTAACACGTTTAGACACAGACAGGATGTTGATTCAAGGTGGGCACCACTAAAGTTCAGAAATACAAAGGTGGCTACAAAGACCATCTGAGTGTTCCTTCTTCTTTATGCATCATGTTAAGCATTGCATTAAGTTCTTCAATCTTCACAAATGTCTAATGAGAAAAATACTATTTTTCATGAAAAAATTTCAATATTAGAAAATGGAGTCAAGATTCCCAGACGAGAAGTAACAAAAAGAAGGTGACTGCATTCCATGGACTCCCCTGCATTGCTCCTGCTGGGGACAGCACCTACCATGCAGAGGAAGCACACTTCCTGTTAGGCACTGCTAAAATCATCTCACGCAGAGGAAGATCCCCACAGTCTTCCTGGGAGGGAGATACTGTGACTAAACCTAGCTAAGGGGAGCATCGCAAATAAAGATTAAGTTGCCTGTAGTCACACATATTAGTAGAGTGTAGTTCAGCATTTTCTCTGAGTTCCAGGCCAGCCTGGTTTACAGAATGACTTCCAGGACAGCCAGGAATACAAAAAAACTGAGAGAGAGAGAGAGAAAAAGAGAGAGAGAGAGAGAAAGAGATGAGAGAGAGAGAGAGAGAGAGAGAGAGAGAGAGAGAGAGAGAGAGGGAGGGAGGGAGGGAGGGAGGGAGGGAGGGAAGGAAGGAGGAGAGAGAAAGAAGAAAGAAAAAGAAAGAAAGAAGAAAAGAAGAAAGAAAGAAAGAAAGAGGGAAGGAAGGAAGGAGGGAGGGGGAGTGAGGGGGAGGAGGGGGAGGAAGGGAGGGAGAGAGGGAGGGAGGGAGGGAAGGAAGGAAGGAAGGAAGGAAGGAAGGAAGGAAGGAAGGAAGGAAGGGAAGGAAGGGAAGGAAAAAAGAAAGATGTCTTAGATGAGGATGATCTTCCTTACACACATATATGTGCACACACACATTATACATGCACATACATAATACACATACAAGCATACACACACATTCATTCTATACCAATGTTCGACACAATTTCTGCCACAGTTCAAGACAACAAGATTAGAACAGGGGAACTGAAAGAATCCATCCAGATTTATTCACCAAAGTGAGATTCCCCAAATCCTAGCGTAACTCTCAATAATCCACAATTGCAGACCTTTACAGTTTTGAACTTGAAATCTCTTCCTTACATTTTAGTGTTCCATTGTATTTACTATCTGACAGAAAGCAATACAAACAGGCTCTGCCTCCTGCCAAGAGCAGGGCAAAGAGAATTAGAAGGATGGGCTAAAGTGATGAGGTATTCAGAATGCAATCTGTAATTACTTTAATGACTACAGACGGCTCAGAAGTGCATTACAGAGATGCGTTTACTACCAGTCCCTTGTTCCTCATCACCATTGTCAGTCATGTGTCATTTATTTCCACCACCAGCCCTGCCACAACAAGAAAATTAGGGACATAACAGGATCACAGTTTGGCCATGTGTGTCAAAGATAGCATTTTCTCGCATAGTCAGTGGGTGCTTTTGATATCTTTGCTACCAACTCATGGGAATTTAACTGCTGCCAACAATCATTAAGTTTTACAAACAGCTGTTCTGGGCCTACTGCACGCATCAACATCTCAGAAATAATATTGTCTATATAAGGATAAATTTAACAAAAAAATTGAAATCATAGCACATTCAGCTGAGGAAAATGAAATAGGAACCCACAGAGTTTTGCAGAAATAACTCATGAATAAAACATCTGCATAGTATGCTGTTCTAAAGAATCAATCATAATAAAGGTTTCCATGACACAAGATAATATGCATGTATTTAAACTTTTCTTTCTGAGAAATGACTCAACACCATCAAATCCTTCCATATTCCGTGAAAAGTTACTTCCAGTCTCAAAGCTGACAGCTCCCCCCATGCCTCTGCCTATGTGCGGTAAAGGAAAAAGAATAAAGGCCATTGTCACTTGACATACAATCTTACACAACAAAAAAGAAAAAAGAAAAAAACTGAGATCTGCAGAGGCAGCCATCACTTTTTGCCATAAACAAAAATGTGTGTGCAAACACTAATCTGAAGTTCATTGGCCATACGTGTGTGCAAACACTAGTCTGAAGTCCGTTGGCCATATGTGTGTGTGTGTATACTAGTCTGAAGTCTGTTGAATGTGTGTGTATACTAATCTGAAGTCCGTTGGCCATATGTGTGTGCGTACACTAGTCTGAAGTCCGTTGGCCATGTGTGTGTGTGTGTATACTAGTCTGAAGTCTGCTGACCATATGTGTGTGTGTATACTAGTCTGAAGTCTGTTGAATGTGTATGGTGTATACTAGTCTGAAGTCCGTTGGCCATACGTGTGTACATTAGTCTGAAGTCCATTGGCCACACTGTTTGTCCAGAGTCAACAATTTTGAAGACTACCAAGTCTGCGAGTTCATTTTCACACAGGCCTACTCAATACATCATTATTTACTTCCTGCTTAGAAAATTGACTTTGGCTTAATATGCAATAAAAGCACATCAAATTGAGTTGATAAGACAGCAATGGGGCAGGGCAGTTACAAGCCCAAACTTCCATCTGAAATAACCCAACAAGTAGAATTGTTACCTGCATCATTATTTCTGTGTTAAAAGACTCCATATTGTGTTCCCAGATTGAATTAGCTATGAATTGTTTCCTTTAAGAATCGTGAAAAAAATGTAATTTATTTGGTATTGTTTATCTAATTGCTGAAGATTTTGACATAGGGGATTATTTCCCTTTCTCTTTGAGAGTAATTAGCTGCTGGTTTCACATGATTTGCTAACTACCTGGAGGAAGATGTTTATCTTTCAATTAACTTTGACAGAGGGCACGCATGCAACTCCAAAAGCTTTGCTTCCTTATTCCGTGCTGTGAGAGACCATGACGCTGGGAGCCAGTGCCGACTCCTGTTACTGTGGATTGGAAGCCATGCTACAAAGAGCAGACTTCTTCCCACGGCCACTCAGAAAGTGGTCTTGTGTGAAGAAGTTACCCAGGCTTGGTTCTAGTTGGCCCTAAAACCTGTCCTGTTTATAGATTCAAAGACTGACATGGGAGATTAGTCAGTGATCTGGACATACTCCATGGATCCTGAACGTCAACATCACAACACACATGATCTGTTATCCTCAGGGGAGAGAGACAGGGGTTCCAGCGAATTCTACTCAATGAAGACCAGACATTTCAAAAGATCACCTAGCACAAAGCTATCTGTGTACCAGGGAAATCCCAGAAACTACCCTCTTTGAAAATGGGTCACACTTTCCATCCAGGCTAAGGACCTCTAGTTCAGGAAGAGATCAAGGGTGATGTTACTTTTCCTGGTGCTGTGATAAAAATGCCCCAACAAAAGCAATTTAAGGAAGAAAGCATTCGTTTTGGCTGACAAGGGTATGGTACTTTATGGTGGGACATCACAGTGGAAAGAGCTTCCTACATTGCAGGAAGTCGGGGAGCAAAGGATCTTAAATGCTTGTGCTCGGCTGACTTTTTCCTGTTTATTCCCTGGGACCATAGCCCCATGTGATGGAGGAGTGTCTATGTGTTAATTTCATTGGTTAATAAAGAAACTGCCTTGGCCCTTTAATAGGACAGAAAATTAGGAAGGCAGAGTAGACAGAACAGAATGCTGGGTAGAAAGCAGTGAGGCAGACACTTCAGGCAGTCGCCATGCTTCTCCTCTCCAAGACAGACGCAGGTTAAGATCTCTCCTGGTAAGCGACCACCTCGTGGTGCTACACAGATTACTAAATATGGGTTAAAGGGAGATGTGAGAATTAACCAATAAGAGGCTAAAACTAACGGGCCAGGCAGTGTTTAAAAGAATACAGTTTCCGTGTAATTATTTCGGGTGTAAAGCTAGCCAGGTGGCGGGACGCGGCCTCGCCGCTCCTTCTACACCCATGGAACATGCCATCCACAGTTAAGGCGGGTCTTCCAACTTAAACTACGCTCAGCTACACAATCCCTCCAAGCTGTGCCTGGAGGCTTGTCTTCTAGGCAGTTCCACAAACATGTATTATCTAGTTGCCGAAGGTTCTGACAGGGGGAGATTATTAAGTTAAACATCACAGAGGTCATTATATGGACAACACTTCAGCAGTTCATAAGGACACCCAGTGCATTCTTCTTTACTGTCAGGTAACATCTCTACATTGAACTTTTACCGAAACAGCGAGGCATGGCTGTGAATACCACCTTCTCGGGAGTTGACTCCTGAAGATGGTTTAACTTGTGTTTCAACCTAAACAGGGTTGCGACGGCCATGCCACTGATTGTCTTCAGTCTCTCCTCAACCTGTTCCTTTAATAGTGATATAGATGGTGAAGGGTAGAGATGCAATTATGATGCCTGGCAATATAGGAAGCTAAAATACTCATCAACACCAACATTAAAGACCACAAGAGTTTAGGTGAACAAGCCAAAGCATATCAGACTGAATTTAATTCTTCAAACTATGTTCAAAAAAACATGAACAAACAAGTGTAATATTTGACCTAACAGCTATTGTGTTCAAAATAAAAAAAGGAGAAAAGACCTTGGTGTTTGAGCTGCCTTCAAGCGAAATATGAGTCAACAGTATTACAGTTTTCCCCTAGAACTAAAGCAATCTAAAGTTGCATTTACAAAGAATAATACCTAAAGCAAAAACATAAAACACAAGAAAACATAATAGTGCTTTTTCTATTCTCTACCGTTAGAACCATTCCAAGAATTGATGTGTACAGAAGGTCATCTGCTAGATGGGATACTCATGGGGATGGTGACAAGAATGTCAAGTAGTTTCAAAATCAGATATGAGAAAGGGCAGCAAGGTGATCAGCCAGGAGCAAAACCGTTGTAAGAAGGGGCCGGGGTCGTGGGCTCACCTCATGGTGGCTGAGCTAAGAGCCAGGTGTAGGCATCATGAGTGTAGTTGTTTTTCTCCCTTACTCCTCTGGCTTTTTGTCTTTAGTCTTTTGGGGGGCCCCACCACCCAGATCCCAGGTAAATACACACGGAAGCTTGGTACTTCCCCTATGAATGCCCCCGTCTTAGCTTCTCTTGTTGCCAGGCAGCTTTCCTGAAATTATCCCATCTCTCTTTTGCCTCTGGGCTTTCATCTTTCTCCATTTCAACAGACCTTTCTTTACTTCTCTCTGTGGCTTGCTGTGGAGAAGGGTGATGGGCCCCTGGTGTCCTCCTCTCCTTGTTTTCTCTTACCCCTTGTCTTCCACATTTCTCCCCCCATTTATACTCTCTGCCGGCCAGCCCCGCCTATCCTTTCTCCCTCACTATTGGCTGTTCAGCTCTTTATTAGAACATCAGGTGTTTTAACAGGCAAAGAGTCATAGCTCCACAGAGTTAAACAAATGGGGCATAAAGCCAAAACACCACATCTTTACATCATTAAACAAATGTTCCACAGTATAAACAAACGTAACGCACCTTAAAATAATTTTCCACAACACATGGGGGAGAATAAAGCCTCAGACTCCATTTCCGGAGCCTGTCACCCCAACAACAGCTGAACCACGTTATACCTAGTGACCACTCCCCTCTAGGAGAATACTAAGATCAAATGCACCAGTGTGGCTCATATCTTCATCTGTTGATGCTCACCAGTCCTCCTGCCACCTTCTGACCACAGCCACAATGGCCCAATCAGTCTTCTCTCCACCCTTGCCAGTCTCCATATAGTCTCTCGAAGGCTGCCCCTCTCCAGAGGGTTTTCTTGTGGTGTGACTTCATGCAACATCTCAATGCAGGACACCGTCCCCAGCATATCCCAGCTTGCCGTGACCTTCTGAACACATCAATTCTTGGAATGCTTCTAGCTGTAGAGAACTAGAAAAGCACATACCTAGATCTAAAGATGGTGAGAGTGGAGGATTTGCCTTGACTAATCTTTAGAATGTCTCTTGTTTAAAGACAAGACAAAGACAAGGGCAAATCCAATCCCCAGAGTTACCCTGTTTTTTTTTACTCCACAGAGAACACAGAACCTCCCATTCCCCTGCTGGACATTCCTTCAGCTTTCCTCCTGAGAGCTTAGGGGCAAGCCTACCCACAGCAATGACCTCTTGATGATTCACCTCCTTATTACAAAAGCAAACAAGCAAAACATGGCACTTGTGCCCTATAGAAACCATCACTTCCACGTGGCTCACGATCCTTCCCTTCCACTCTTGTGCTCCATTATCCTTCAGCTCTTGTCTCCCAAATGGCATTCAAACAACTAAAAGAAGTTTCCTCCATGTTCTTCCTCTCTATGTAGTACTTTATCTCTCTTATCCTTCACAGGCAAGTGTCTTAAAATATTTTTTAAAGATATATTATATATATATATATTATATATATATATATAATTTATATATTATTATATATATTATTAAAAGAGTTTACACACACCACACACCACACCACACACACACACACACGGCCCTGCCATGCTTATTTAATCTAGTATCTGCCCTGGACTACTTGGTGAATCTGGTTTTTCTCAGGTTACCCCTGTTAACATGGATTTTTCTACCTAGTGGACACTTCTATGCTCCAGAGAGCAGCAGCGCGGACCAATTGTGAAATCTGGCCTCAAGGGAACATTCTCCCCTAAACACAGAACACTGTTTCTCTAGATTCTTCCTGTTATTCTGGCTGCTCCTTCTCAGACTCCAAGAATCTCACCTCTTCTTCCATACAAAGTTCCAACTTCTGAGCCACGGCCTCCAACCTAATACTTTCATCTGAGGACCGTAAGCCAATCTCACTCACCAACACAGCTTCCAAGAGCTGGAAATGCTGACAACTTCGAATGAGCCCTTCCTCCGACTGGCCCAGTCAACTCTCCTCTTGCTATTTTACTTTGACATCTTATTTGTGTCCTCAAGACCAAACATCCCAAATCTTGCATCATTGATACCCATATGCTGCTGCTCCCCCAGGATGCTCCACTTCACAAAGGCAAATGCTTTTTTTTTTTTTCTTTTTTTTTTTTTTTTTTTTTTTGGTTTTTCGAGCACAGGGTTTATCTGTAGTCTTTGGAAGCCTGTCCTGGAACTAGCTCTTGTAGACCAGGCAAATGCTTTTTAAGTCATGGCTTCCAGCAGCTGCCTGCGAGTTGCTCTGAATGGTTCCTCTCTGCACTTGCACACTTGGAAGTACGTGGCTCAACCAAACAGCTAAAGCAATGTCTTTCTTCCACTTCTATTGTGGCCATGTCAATCAAGTCACCTGAGTACTCACAGTGTTGAGAGTAGGCTCACTGACCTGGCCCTCTACTCTGAGTCTGAAGCTATGCACTTTCCTCCTGACTTGGCTCCAACCTATGATGGACAGGCTTCTGGACAACTTGATGCACACTGTCCCTTTGTCTGCTTGCTTCTCTCATCCTCGGAAGGAGTCTTCTAGCACCTTCTTTGTACTTGAAGGGTCACACTGTATGTTACTTACTTGCTGCCCAATCTAACTTACGTTATCTGTGTTATTCTTCATGGAGCAATTAAAAAATTGAACTGAAGTTTCTTATAATGTACTCAAGAATTAATACTGACCTTCATCCACAAGACCAGGGATCAGAAAAGGTTTTCTGTGAAGGGACTGTCTTAGTTAGGGTTACTATTGCTGGGATGAAACACTATGACCAAACATTAAGTTGAGGAGGAAAGGGTTTATTTAGCTTACATTTCCAGATGGTAGCCCATCATTGGAGGAGTCAGAACAGGAACCCAGACAGGGTTGGAACCTGGAGGCAGAAAGTGATACAGAGGCCATGCAGGGTTCAGCTTACTTGCTTGCTTCCTGTGGTTACTCAGCCTGCTTCCTTATAGAACCCCAGACCACCAGCCCAAGGTCGGCACCACCCACCGTGGGCTGGGCCCTTCCTCACTGATCACTAATTGAGAAAATGCCTTACAGCTGGATGTCATGAAGGCGTTTCCTTAGCTGAGGCTCCTTCCTCTTGATGACTGTAGCTTGTGTCAAGTTAACACACAAAATTAGCCAGTCCAGGAGCAGAAAAGTAAATATGTCAGCCTTTGTAGAACACCCGGTTTCTGTTGCAACTACTCAGTTTAGCTGACACAGCAAATAGAAAGTGAGTCTGGCTAGGCCCGAATAAAACTTTATTTACAAAAGCAGGCGGTGGGCAGGGTTTGAGTTAAGGCATGGACTTTGTACATTTCCACTCTAGACAGGAATTTCCAGACAGGCACAGACAAGGTTTATTTATCCTTAGCTCCGTATCTGTTGCTTAGACATGCTTGGTGTTCTACATAAACAGCCATCGAGTTCATGTGGTCTGAAGGGAGCCCATCAGAATAAAATTCTTTACCTGCATTTCTCCATGTAGTAAGTACAAATTTTAAAACATTTGTGTTCATGATAGGAACGACCTTCCTAAAGGTTTAACATGCCCTGCACATATGGGACAAATTAACAGATGTGAATTCATTTTGTAAATTCTAAATAAAACTGCACGCTGTTATTAAGACTTAACAACTGACTAAATGATGCACAGGCTACCTGCTGATGCCAGGGTCCCCACTGGACTACTTACTGACATGTGGAAGGGCCGTGTTCCAGGAGGACTCCCGAATAGCTTCTGACTGAGCTGGGGCTGCCACTGGGAGCTTCCACATATCAGTGTGATTCCCTTAGTGCCTACCCATTCAGGGCAGTGGCATAGTCACAACGTCCCTCCCTAAGATAAGAGTTTTATATGGCATGATTGCATTTAATTTTGGAAAAGCCCCCTCCCACTTAGATGTCATTATGTTCATTTGCAGATTATAAGAGGCTGTGAGTCAGAGATTAGGACCCCAAATAGGACTGCGATTTGTCCTCTTATCACAAAAGCCACAGCTCCCCCCTAAACACACCCCTCCCTGTAAAGTGCAGCATCCAAGCCCCAAATCAAATTACTAGCAGGTTCCTGCTAAAGACTTCCAGAAATATGACACTCTCAAAGTCAGAGGGGCGGGCACGTGGCCAACCAGGCAGAATTGCAAAGAGCTCTCTCTCGCTCGTCTCTCTCTCTCTCTCTCTCTCTCTCTCTCTCTCTCTCTCTCTCTCTCTCTCTCTCTCTTCTCTCTCTCTCTGTATTCCCTGTGTAGAAACAGTCTCTAAAAGGAACTCAGTTGTCCAGTGCCCTGCAGTCTGGAGAACAGCACCACAGGCATGGACATCAAGGGATTCTGGCGGTCATTCATCTTTTGCCCAAATCATTTGTTTTCCTCCAAACTGGTTACACTCCCCTGGCCCCGCACTTGTCAACAAGGTGAATAGACTTTGGGTCTTTACTGGGATTTGAGGGATTCGCTTTTCTTTCATGTGATGTCTCTATGTTCATAATAAATTTATAAATCTTTCTCCTATTAATCTGCCTACTCTCAGTTTATGTCATACACTCAACTCCTGAACCTCAGGAAGAGGAGGAAAAGGTTTTCTTCCCCTTTATCCATGTGGTTAGGATTAAAAGAAAACCTCTCAAAAACTAAATTGCATCATTTTTTTATATTTTTATTTTTCCATTCAAAAATTTCCACTTCCTCCTCTCCTCCCATACCCCTCCTGCAGGCTGTCCTAAGTTTCCTGCATCACAAAGAATGACTTTGAACTTCTGATCCTTCTGGAATACTGGGATTACACCTGTGCACCACTATGCCTGATGTATTCAGTACTAGGAGGAATTGAACTCCTGACTTCACCCTTGCTGAGTAAGCACTGAGCTGTGTACCCTGCAAAATAATTATTTTTAAAAAACAACTTGCATTTCACCCATGCTAAATATAACAATTATGTAAATAGAAATAATTTATGCCTAAGAAAAATAATTTTACCTTTGCAAAAAAAAACTATTATTTTCGATATGTATTTCGGAGAAGTAAAACAGGCAGATGAAGTATTGGTCTGATAATATTATAAAGTATTAAATCATGTAATTTGGGCATCATTTGTTGGGGGAAAGGAACTAGGTACAAGACAAAATAAACACTGCTTTGTTTGGGTCGGTGAGATGGCTCGGTGGCCCTGCTGATCTTACAGAGGTCCCGAGTTCAATTCCCAGCAGTCACATGGTGGCTACCAACCATCTACAATGGGATCTGCTGTCCTCTTCTGACCTTCAGGTATCTATGAAAATACAGCACTCGTAAACAGAAATAAATAAATAAGCCTTTTTAAAAAAAATCCAGCTCTATCTGGTTTAAAAAGACAGTTCCTTTACCACACTAAATACTTATACAATAAACAGACCAGTTTGTTTTTTCAGAAGGTCAAAATTAATCTTGTTATACAGTCAGAGCTGGGGATTACAAGTACTCATTACTACCTTCAAGCTGCTTATCAATCTTTTCTAAATTTTAATAATGAACATACTTTACTTGTTTAACAAAATAATCAAAACCAATGGGATTAGGAATGACTTAATATTTTCTTGGCAACTTTATTCTAGCTTTATTTCTGTTGCTATGGTAAAATACTGTGGCTAGGGGGCAGGGAGAAAGGTGGTGCACTGTGGTTAAAAGCACATTCTGCTCTTGCAAAGGACCTGAGGGTACAGTTCCCAGCACCTACAGTACGTAGTTCACAACCACCTGAACTCCAGCTCCAGTGGGACCCAAATGTGCCCTCTTCTGGCCTTTGTGGGTACCTGCGTTTATGTTCACAAGCACAAAGTCACACGTATCTATACCTAAATAAAAAAAAATATCTTGACCAAAGGCAACTTTGGGGAGCATAATTTTGCTTGATAATACCACATCTAAAGTCAAGAGCAAAAAGAGAATAAATGTGTTTTTGCTTCCTTGCTTTCGGCTGGCATTTTTCACTCCTTTAGAGTTCAGGGTCCCCACCCCATGAAACGGCACTACCCACAGTGGGCTCCATTTTCCTACATCAATTAACAATCAACACCATCCCCTACAGACAACCCCAGGGAGCAACTTGAAGACAAAGCCTTATTAGATTCTCTTCTCTGAAGGCTCTCAGCTCTGTCGAATTGACAGCTAAAACTTAACCAGAACAAATTTATTGGCCAAATCTTTCTTCATCACTCCATTCATGGACTGATCGGTTATTTGTCTTCCTTGGTCAAGAACACAACTGAGAATTAGAAAAAAAAAAAAAAAGCAAAACCACTCTAGCAGATATGACAACCAAGTATTCAAGAACACTTGCTAGAAGAAGTCCTGAGCACTTATTATTTTACAGGGAGTTCTAAAAACCCTGGATCGATGCTTGCCACGCCAGAGCTTAGAAACAAAGAAGATGGGCGATCTATTACACAATAAGGTTGAAAGACACATTAATCCTCTAAATGGAACAACCTTTCTGTCTGGGTGGAACTGTGACTTACGAGGATAGTCTTGGGCAGCCATGGTAATAACACAATAACCCAACCTTTCTTGCACATTAATTACGCAACATGTCCAGGCCAGTAAGGACTTGAAAGTCAAGCCAGTTATGCCCTGGAGATTGGTTCAGAAACTGCCCAATCATCTCTTCTCTGGATTACTGAAGATGACAAACTACGCAACACAGGTAGTAGGATGCAATACAAAAATGCTACTAGAGCTTAGTATTGTGACACAGAACTACAGAAGGGTAAACCAACCCATGGATCCACAAAAATGAAGCCTGAGCCTTGACTAGACCTCATCAGAAGCCACAGATTTCTTGACGCTTTCCAGTTACCACATAAAATGTTCACACAGATTAAGACAGCTTGTTTGTAGATTTATGCTAACCATGCAATTCATGTTTGCCTTGGAGAGTCAGTTTACATATATACATGTATATATACACACATACATATACTGGTGCATATATGCATGGATACGTACACACACACACACACACACACATATATATACAGTTTACATATATATGCATACAGGAGCACAGTTTATATTTATGTATACATACATACAAACATGCACACAGGTACAGTCTACATATAAAAAACTATTAAACAGTGTGTATTAGTATATCTACATATATACAAGTGCACTTACTAATCAAACCACCTTTCCCTTCTAAGCGTGTTCTGGTTTGAGAGCTAAAATGAGTTGATCCATGATAACTGATGTAAGGTAAGCTAGAGGTTCTCATCCCTTAGAAGTGAAAACATTCACAACGTCAAGTGAAACATGTTAACATACACTAATATTTGACATATATAAGGTGTGAACAGAAATGGGGGTCATGTTTATTTCTTTATGTGGACAAGGCATGCATGCCGCTGCATGTGTTGATGTTAAAGGATAAGCTGGGAGAATTGGCTTTCTTCTTCCAGCTGTGGGTTCCGGGTACCAACCTCAACGCATGAATAATGCCAGCAGAAGCCTTTTCCCAAGACAGTCCCTAAATTTCTACAGCAGCCAAAGCCCCATCAAATGCGCCCACACACAGTGATTGGGCTAGAGGGCACCACAGGGAAGCAGCCAGTTCTCAACCTGTGGGTCGCAACCCCTGGAGGAGGTCACGTACTAGATATTTATAAGATGATTCACAACTGTAGTAAAATTACAATTATGAAGTAGCAATGAAAATAATTTTGTGATTGGGGGTGACCACAAGATGAGGAACTGTATGAAGGGTCGCAGCATTGGGAAGGTTGAGAACAACTGACTCACTACTAGTGGCACAAATACATACGGAATTCTCTGGTCAATTGTGTTCAGGAAAAAATAAATTCTATAATTCCTTGTTGAATTAAATATTGACATAATACAGTATTCCTTGAAAGCAAAAAAAATAAAGAATATTGCTTAATTTTGTTCACTCACTATTACAGTACCTTTCCTGTTGCCATGACAATCGCCCTCACAAAAACCATTTAAGGAGGAAAGGATAGTCTGGCTTACAGTATAAAGGTTCGCTCAGTCATGGTAGGCCTCTAAGAGGGACAGAAACTTGAGGCAGCTGGTCACGCTGTGTCCTTCCTCAGGAAAAGAGACAGAAGAATGCTGTCCTGGTGGTCAGCTAACTTCCTCCTTTGCATACAACCCAGGGCCCAAGCCTAGGGAATGGCACCACCTACATCTTCATCAAACAAGCCCTCCTAGGCACGCCAAAGGTAACCTATCCTAAAGACTCTCTCACAGACGTGATTAGTTTGTCTCCTGTGTGAGTCTAGATCCTGTCAAGCTGACAGTCAGTATCAACTGTCACATGCAGAATTTAGTCAACCACGTACTTTGGTAACAGAAGCCAACAGCGGATACCAGCTTGGGAAAAGCTGCTTGAGGATAATAAGGACTCAGTCAACGGAATAGTAGGAAATTTAGTGTCTTTCACATAAAATGTGTTAAAGTAATGAGTCTATTCTAAAAAAATATTTTAGAATATTGAAATCTTTGGTGTTAAGTAATCAAGTAAGTAAGTTAAAAAAATTAAAGACAAACAAAAAGTCAGGACCTCAGAAGACAACATGATCGCAAAGTGCCTGCCACACAGGCATGAGTAGCGGAGTCTGCATCCCAAGGTCCAACACCAAAAGGCTGGGATAGTTACACATGTCTGTAACCCTAACATGGAGCATAGGATGAAGGAATGGAGACGGCAGATCCACAAATGTTGCTGAGCAGTCAGTCTAGCCAACAGGAAAGCTCCAGGATCAGTAAAAGAACCTTTTGTACCAACAAAAGATGAGGTGGAGAGTAACCAAGGAAAACATCAGACGTCAAATGCGGACCTATTCTTAGACAGGCATGCACACATGGGCATACACACGTGAGCATACACACATGAGCATGCACATACACTATGCAAAAATATTAATTTTAAATTTAAATTGAAAAAGCTCCGCATTCTTAATGATTAAAGTCACAGATAATTAAAAGCATCTCTGTTGTGTAAGGACAACGGCATTTCTGAAGGCTGCAAATCTGATTCTACAGGACAGCAATAAAAAGCTAGAGAAACAGCATACATGTATGGCAGCAATTAGACCTACACAGAGCGTTTCAGGATGTACATTACCCAGAGGTCGTATCAACCATAATGACTTTACAAGGGACTTGAGAAATTGCAGCCTTTGCTATATAAATTTTTAGCGAGCTAAGGGGGCTTTTTCATGCTGAAATACAAACATGCGCTCAGGAGAAATGGGCTGGGGCATATTTCACTGTCCCCAAGGGGTGTGCTCTTGACTCTGAGCAGAATAAAACACAAAGCTGTAGAGCTGCCCGAAAATAAATCCTGTTTACAGAAACAAGACTGGCATCTTCACTCCTACTTGAGCTGGCGAGTTCTGATTCAGGGAGTCCTCAGAGCTCTGCTGAAGCACTCTAAAAGCAATTTTGACAGGAATTCCATGTTGGGCATGTGAAATCGAAAGGCAGAAGAGAATGTGTGGATTGTCTACGACATCAGATGGCCAAAGTTACACTAGAAACAGCCTTGGGGGAGAATCCTGAGTGCCTACAATCCTGTATCAAGGCTCCAGGGCTCCTGGAGGAAGCAATTTCCCTTCAGTTTCTCCAGGATGGAAGCGCAGGACACATCAACACAAGAGCTGGAAGAGGAGATTCTGCGAGAACTCTGAGAGAGCGTTACTCTCGCCAACAGGTACCAGCCAAGTTGCATTAGAATAGAGCATGAGGTAGAAATGCCCCTTTATGATTACCCACCCAAGGCACCACCAATTACATCAGCTTCCACTGAGCGATCGGAAGCCTAGAGCAAGGATTTCAGGACACAAAAGCATTTTACTGAAATAGAAGAAGGGTTGCATGTCTGTGGGCCTTCATAGCATTTATACTCCAACAGAGGCAGTTGTTTGGATGATGCTATCCTCAGGGACTCGAAGGACAACATTGTCTGGCTTCATAACTTGTATAAACATAAGAAATTAAGTCAGAATAGCTTTTTGTGAAGACAGAAAGAAACCAAACATTTCAGAATTTCAAGCGTTGATATATACAAAACAAGTTGGAATATCTGTTACAACAACTCCAAACAAATAATATTACTTTATACTAGCAAAAGAATATGCAACCATATATATATATATATATTCAATATATATATATATATATATTCAAAAGGATGAAGGAATGAATAATAAAATACTGACCATGAGGTCAAAGAACAAGAAAGGATTCTGAAGCCATCCCTTGGCTTCACAACCCTCTTTACTTACTTCAGAAGGGATTTTCATAGGCATTTAACCTGAGTCCCACTCTATGCCCTGGGACAGATACAGGTGTAGCCTCAATAGCAGATGAGGAAACAAATTCAGAGAGATACTAAGTGACTTGGTCACAGAGCATATGTCCTAGTTACTCTTGAACCCTCTCTTGACCACTTTAACTTAAGTCAAATTAAGAGTGGTAGAGAAAGAGAATTAAAATCTCAACTCCAAACAGCCGAAGAACGTCCCCTGAACACACAATTGCTGTCTTTTTTAAACAACAAACACATTGAAACGATGCTGTTGCCAGTATCTACAGAGGAACTGCCACATATATATTCCAAAGTGGCTTTGTACACATCGTTTCCTTTGGCCTCACAATGTCCCTAAGTGGACTGTCCTGACAGTGTGTGTCAGGTCCTGGGGTGAAGGGTAGTAGTTTGAATGAGAGCATCCCCCGTGGTCTCAGGCATTTGAATACTCAGTCTCTAGTTAGTGAGGCTGTTTTAGGAAGTGGGCCCTTCCTGGAGGAAGTATGTCACTGGGGGTGGACTTCGAAAGCTTAAAGGTTCATGTCTGCTGTCTCAGCCCTGCCATTATGCACTCTAAACCTCCGGAACTGCCAGACCAAATAAATAATTTCTTTCCTAAGTTGTCATGGTCAGGGTGTTTTACTCAAGAAACAGAAAAGCAGTAAATTCATGTGGTGTATGTGTGTGTTGTGTGTGGTGTGTGTGTGTGTGTGGGTGTGTGTGTGTGTGTGGTGTGTGTATGTGTGGGGGGGGGGGGGGGTGGGGGTGGATGGGTGTGGGGGTGGGGATGGGGAGGGGGGGGGGGGGGGGGGGGGTAGGGGGGGTGGATGGGTGGGGTGGGGTGGGTGAGTATGGGGGGGGAGGGGGGTGGGAGGTATGTGTATGTGTGTGTGGGTGGGGGTGTGGGGGGGGGGGGGTGGTGGTGGGGTGGTGGGGTGTGTGGGGGTGGGGGGGGTGGGGGGGGTGTGGGGGGGGGGTGGGTGGTGTGGGGTGTGGGTGGGGTGTGTGGGGTGTGTGTGTGGTGTGTGGGGGTGTGTGTGGTGTGTGGGGTGTGTGTGGGGTGTGGGTGGTGTGTGTGGTGTGTGTGTGGTGTGGTGTGGTGTGTGTGGGTTGTGTGTGGTGTGGGTGTTGGTGTGGTGTGTGTATGTGTGTGTGTGTGTGTGTGTGTGTGTTCTATGTGTGTGTGTGGTGTGTGGTGTGTGTTGGTGGTATGGTGTGTGTTGGTGTGTGTTGTGTGTGGTTGTGGGTGTGTGTGTTGTGTTTGTGTGTGTGGTGTGGGTGTGTGTGTGTGGGTGTGTGTGTATGTGTGTTGTGGTTTGTGGTGTGGGTGGTGTGTGTGTGTGTGGTTGGTGTGTGTGGTGTGTGTGTGTGTGTGTGTGTGTGTGCCGAGTGTCTGTGGGGGCAGAAAACCGACATCAGGAGTTTCCCTCAACTGTTTTCCACCTTATTTCCTGAAGCTTCTCTCACCTAAACTACAACTTACAACTTAGATGGAGGATCAAGACTGCACGTCCCTGGGATCCTTCTGTCTGTCTCTCCCCAGTGGTGCCGTGAGAGCACACACAGCACACACCTGGCCTTTTGATGTGGGTGCTGGAAGGCACACACAGACTCGCGTGTGTCTTGTAGCAAGCGCGTTACTCACGGAGCCAGCACCCAGCTCAATTTTTCTCATGTTTGAAAGGAGAAACTGAGATGCCTAGATGCGAAAGACGCACGCCCAAGACTCTAGGAGTTCATTACAGAAAGAGACACCGACTAGGTGTGATGTGGGGTGGCAAGCCGTCAATTCTCGAAGGTATTTAGAATGGCCTATCAGAGTTAGTATCCCCCATCTTCCTCTTTTTCCACTCCCATCCGGGTTACGGCATGCAAGAAGCTATGCCAAATGCTCCTGGAAAAAGACAAACAGAGAGCGGAGTGTGTTTGCTTTCTAGGACTCAGAATGTAAGACAACATTGACATTGACAATTTATTCTCACTCAGAATAACCAGGAACAGGTTAAATGTGCAGAGATTTGAACAAATTCATCAGAAGGGAAAGAAGACTGGTGAGCAGAGATCCGTTAGAAACAGCTCGGGCACCCTCGCTTGCCCGGGACAACCCATTTGCGCCTTGTTTTCCTTCCGCATCCTCGTTAACTGCCCAAGGGTCCCTCATGTGTATGAAGAATTACATGATCAGCCTTGTCATGGCGGCGGCACACAGGGTTGGATGGACGAGGAACATTTTGATGGTTGGAGGATCTAAGCAGAGGCTATGAATGGAGGAAATTCTAACAGCCAGAGCAGGCACCAGCACAGCAAGTTAAACAAGGCAGATAACGGACAAAGCTGGTTGCCACCCAACCCTCCTTCGTCAGTGGTTCTCAGCCGCCTTAAATGTGACCCTCTAGCACAGTTCCTCATGCTGTGGTGACCTGCAGCCATAAAATTACTTTCTACTTCATTACTTCATAACTGTTAATTTGCTACTTCTGTGAATCATCATGTAAATATCTAATACATGACCTCCCCAAGGGCTTCGCGACCCACAGGTTGAGAACGGCTGCTGTAAGTGATGCTGCTACCTCCAGGTCGGATATCTATACTTTAGAGGCAACCAGAAGCAGGCGGTTTTTAAATGCTGTGGCCCAGAGACGCCCTAAAAGGTCCATGGGAATCACAGGGCAGACTAAGTCATTGCCACACAGAATGGTCTCAGAGTACCAGGTGTTCATCCGTTGTCCAAAAATTCTTTCCAGAACCTGAAACCCATCCAAAGAGAGAACAAACTTTTCACCCCGTGCTCACGAGACTGAGGAAAAATGTACAATTCGGGGGAAGTTAACTTAAATTCACATTTATTGAGCTTGTAACATTTCCCCCCTCACACAGCAGGGTGTGATAAAAAGAACAGAAGACAAGAAAGTGCGAGAATGAAGCCCAACTGAGGGAGGGGACTTAGTGCCATTCAGTGGTTAAGGGCCTAACATGAGCAAGAACCTGGGCTCCATCAAAGAAGGTGGTGGAGGGAGCATGCATAGGGACAGAAGAATGGCTTCACAACCGGTCAGTTAGATATAAAAGGCAATTCTATCTACCCAGAGATTGCACAGTGTGTGTACACACACACACACAGAGAGAGAGAGAGAGAGAGAAATAGAGAGAGGAGAGAGAGAGAGAGAGAGAAGAGAGATGAGAGGAGAGAGAGAGAGGAGAGAGAGAGAATCTGCTTAGAAACCACACAATGCAACCAGGAGGGCTGAGTGCGGACCAGATATAAACACAGACACATCCTTCTCACTCCAGCAGGCAGCCGGGGGCCCCCTGCACAGCTGCTCCTTGCCCTTAGCATGGTCTGGTTTACACAGAGCTGGCAGGAGGATAAACAGTGAGAAGAAAGGAAGCAGGTTAAAGACAGACGCCCTGTAAAACAGGAAACTGAGAGATGCCAGGAACGAGAGCAGTGGGAACGCAAAAGGCTTTCCAGAAAGGACCCTCCGTTCCTCTGCTCCCCGTGAATCATGGAAGGAAACTCTCCACGCAGAGAGAAATAACTTGTAAAAATAAATAAATAAAAAATGCTAAGTCCCTATGCCCCAGAGGTTGTGCTGTAATTTCAAGCAAGGGTGACTAGGCAGAAATGGCATTTTACCAACTTTCAAATCTGGTCTCAGGCCAAAAGGCTCAGAAGAAGAATGAATGCAGAAGCCAATTCTCCTGGAATCCTTTGCATGGAATTTAATTACAGTGAAGGCAGGTTCGTCATGATGGATGTCCGCAGGCATATGAAAACTATTACAGGGAGCTGAAGTGAGAAGGTAGTTGTTATTTCTGCAGAAGGGACTTGTGCTTCTCAGGGACAACCTGAAAAGTTGTGCATTACAGGGAGGAAATGTCAACCACTGCGTTCGGATGTTGGCTAAAGCCTGTCTCTCCTGGTTCCTCGCTTTTTTCACAACTCATAGATCTGAGCACTTCAAATATGAATTCCTACAGAATGCCATTCTCTCTTTGGTGAAGACTTCAATTGATGAAAACCATACGGTCGGTATTTTAGTACATACTTAAAGATGAAGATAGGAAACAGTTTTCTACATCCACACAAGGCATAGCAGGACTAGACACACCGTGGTGTTTGTGCTGAACAAGACCCAGTCAACAGTCAGTCTCACTGTTTTCCTAGCACTACCCACAAAACGGGGTCTTCAATGTTTGGCCTCATAGTTTTGAGCCACATGTAACATTTAAAGTGAAAAGAAAAAAAAAAAAAACAACAAAAAAAATTTACTCTGGAAATTATCAACTTAAACTGACAGAAAATGTTAACTGAGCAACAAGCATCCACTTAGAAAATAGCATTTTATGCCAATGACAGTCATCCTGTACTTACGAACTAAACTTGTTTTAATATTATTTATGAAGCATTATTGACATAAAGGAACAGCTAACTTAAAACACAGAACTGATAGCGCTGGAGAGATGACTCAGCCAGGTCAGTCCCAGCACCCACACGTCAACCACATGCTAATTTCCTGTGTTTTATTCCAGCTTATGGTTTGAAGAGGAATGGAATCCATCAAGACAGGGAAGGGAATGAAAATAGTGTGGAAAGCAAGATCCCGGGAGCTTGATGATCACATTTGCATCCCACACACAGGAAGATAGAGAAAGAACAGGAAGTGGCAGAAAGCCATAACCCTCAAAACAAACCACTTCTGTGGACATACTTCTTCCATCAGGTTCCGAAACCTTCCCAAACAGAGCTACTAACTGGGACCGAGTATTAAACATCTGAGCCATGGGAGACTCTTGTCATTCTAAGCACCAGTGACCTTTTGTGAAGGCCAGTTCCTGGTCACCCTTCTTAGCTTTCCTCTGTTCTTTTCTCCACAGAGATTTCCTTTCCCTCTCCACTCTCAAAGCCGCCACCTTCCAGCCAGAGTTCAATGTTCCATAGCTATCTCCACGCTTCGGTACTCACTCAGTGGCGTTTTTTTGGACAAATAGTCAGAATTGATCAAAGCTAATAATGCTTCCCCCTTCTCCTTGTTTATCTCCCATTACTCCTGAGAGGGGCGGCACAGCATGAGCATCACCATGATGGCCTATGAAGGGCTGGGGGCTCATCTACACTGATGGGGAGGAAGCGGTGCTGGAGGATCTACCGAAAGATAGATGACTACTACGTGTGCTCTTCGAGCAGGAGACGTTTTTTGCAATGATAGATTTTCACAATTTCCCTGACTGTCAGTGGCTCCACCACAGAAAGTGTTCAAAAATGTATTACAATTTAAGAAATCATGGAGCTGGGGAAATAGCTCACTTGGTAAAGCGCTTACTGAATAAGCATGAAGATGAGTTTCATCCCCAGTGCTAACATTAAAGTATTATCTACTGTGATGGGAACCTCCTTTAGCCAATGGCCTTTAAGAGGCTGGACCAGGTTGGGGCGTGACTTTGGTACCAAAAAGCCACGGTCCCATCCCACTTGGTCCTCTTCTTCCCAAACGCCACATTTGGAAGTTGGAGCCCATTCCTATTTCCTCACGGAGATCTGTGAGCTCCTTTTTTATAAAGAAAACCCTTAAAATACCCTATTCAGAGTTAGCTGGGAATTATTTGACTCATGTCGTCGTCCCCCCCCCCATTTGACGCATCCTGCATCACTACTGCACCTCTGTGATTCTAGCCCTGCAGAATAGACCGAGGAAGATCCCTAGGGTTTGCTGGACAATGAATCTATTAAACTCAGCGAGGTCTCCATGAGACCCAATTCCAAAAACTAAGGTGGCAAGTGACTGAAAAAGACACAGAACATCAACCTGTGTGATAGAGAACCCATGTCAACGTCTTTAAGCCCATGTCTGCTGGCTCTAATAAAATATGAAATACCCTCTTCAAACATCTCACACCCTGAGGGAACTAAAACAGCAATTCACAAAACAGAAACTATTATTTTAAAAAAACTAATAAAATAAAAAAATCTTACTTTTTCCACATTATGATTTCATGTTCTAGTTCCATAAAACAAGAAAGAAGGAATAGTAGTGTGTTGAAAGCCAGTGAGTGCTGGGGGCTCTCAAGTATCTTTACCGTTAGTTTTCTCCTGCAGTTTCCACACCTGCCAACAGGTGGTGTCCTGGGTCATGGTGTCGGTTTCCCCCAGATGGGGAAAAATCAGCAGAATAGATCTAAGCAATTACACACATTCAATGGGAAGCATATCATTTGGTAAAATTACATGCATAAATAATTAACCATTATTTATGCTTGATTGGTTGGGTTTTTAAGACAGGGTTTCTCTGTGTAGCTCTGGGTGTGCTGGAACTCCGCTCTGTAGACCAGGCTGGCCTCAAACACAGAGATTCATCTGCCTTTGCCTCCTGAAGTTCTGGATTTAAAGCTGTACACCACCACATGATTTATAAACCAGCTCTTATTGACCTCATGTAATAGTGCACTTTCATCTGAATTTCCAAAAGATCCCTTTATTAGATATTTTTATAGGTATGTTTGTTTCCTCAGAGGCCAAGGGTCATCAGATCACCTGGAACTACAGTTATTGAGTAACCATGTGGATGTGAAAGCCCTCTGCAAGAGCAGCAAATGCTCTTACCCACTGAACCACCTCTGCAGAACCAATTTCCAAAGTATTCTTAACCAGTGCATGCTTTTTTCCCCTGGTATGTTTAGTGTAGTCTTTGTTGTTTCTTTGCGGAGGAACGGTTGTTTGACTTTGTTGTGTCTTTAGAGATTCTGTGTTTTGGCTGTTTGGTTTGGTTTGGCCTGAAGTTTATTTAGTTTTGTCTTGTGTCCCACCTGAAGAACCCAAAGTGCAGCCAGAGGGCTTCACAAGAGAGCAGTGCACACCTCTTTTTTTTTTTTTTATTTTTCCTAATGACCAGGCTTACTTCCTGTCTCAAATCATGATGACTCCCTAGACACTGTTTCTAATGCAACTTAATTTTCCCAGAATAATGATTACTCATTGAGAATGTTAGGTGTTCTCTGTCGACTGTATACTCTTTATTAAAAGAACAATGGTTTTTCAAATGTCCTATTTTAAAATGCTGGAAAAATATAAAAAAGAAACAGATCCATGCCTAGTCCACCACCCACAGATAATAACACTATCAGAGGCCACTATAATTTCCTACCATTCTTGTGTTTTACGTTTTCACCCATTTTCTTTTGTTTGGAGGATTTTTTTTTGTCTCATTTGTTTTCTCCTTTACCATTTTGATCTGTCAAAGTATTTATTTCATTTCCATTCACTTCTCTACAAAGGTCTTCTAAATGAGGTTCAAATATTTCCTTCAGAGGACTACCCTATCACTAAGGATAAATGATTTTAAAATTTCTTCTGACCCTCAGAACAATGCTAGACATCTGAATGATTGATGCCAATCCTTATCCCCACCGAAGGTGCCCCACGAGTTTTCGTCACCATGCTGTATTTCCGCTGCTTGCCTGGCCACAGCACCACACACGCAAGAGCCCCCTCTGTTGCTGAATGCAGAATGAAGGATTATATATGACCACCATGCAGAAAACTGTTTACACAGGGGAAACAATTGCTGAGAAGCCTTGAAGAATGTTGGGCTCTTTCCATTCAACTACAGAGTTCTGACTGATATTTTGTTTTCTGATCAAATTGATACTAACAGGTCCTGAGATGCTCTCTGGCAGAGTTTCTGGTGGATTCCCATTCGAAGCATTCTCAGAGACACAGCCAACTCTGCATGGTGGAGAAAAATAGCCAGGTGAGGGACAGGCAGAGGACAGAGGCAAAGACATGCTCATAAAAACACCCAGGGGCCTGTGAGACAAAAAGAACCAAAGAGCTTCTGGTGTGGCTGACACACAAGAGCAGCCTACAAAGCTGGCCACCGCTGTAAATGCCCTCCAGGACATCAAGGGCTCCCTACACAGCTGTAGAAATCCAAGTGTTGCCATTCATCAACGCATCCCTCCTGTCATCCATCTATACCTTCAATATTTATCAGAGATTGATATCTGCTGTGTGCTGTAGGAATTCCAACTGCCAGTATTCTTTAAGTTACCCACCCACTTGGGCGTGGCCTCTTATATACTATTTCTGGCAATCTAAAACTTGCTTCCAGCCTCTTTTCTGTCTGCGGGATTTTGGTTTCTGTTCTCCATTCCAGCAAAGGATTTTGACTTGTGAATCTATGCCTAAATAAATAACCCTCTATTATTCTCAATTCTGAGCTAGTATGGGATATCTAGTAAGCATCCTTCTTCATCTGACACCCCACATGGATTCGGACTCCATACCTACTGGGTAGACAGCCTGAGGGCCTAACCAGTCCAAAGCCCAGAAAGTCTCCCCAACCCTGCCCATTTGGCTTGCTTTTACCTAGATGCTAGACGAGTACTTACTGAATCTCTAGATTTTGAAAATGCAAGCTTAGAATGCAAAAAGATACTTAGGCCTTTAAAGGTTAAAACAGCACCTATGAATGAATGGATCCTGCATACAATGCACATTGAGACATTTGACTGTAATACTGAATCTTGGGTAGGAGAAATAATTTCCAAAGGAATGAGGAGATATCAAAATGCCCAATGTTTTAATTGTGGTAGAATAGGACATCTGAGAAGGGATTGTAGACAAAGAATTCCTAGGAATAATATCTTCTCTGGGAATGGCAAGAATAACAAGACTCAGCCTTCAGGTATATGTAGAAGGGGTGGCAACGGCCAACATCGGACCAATAAATGCAGATCAACAAAAGATCAACAAAAGACAGACAAGGCAACCTGATACTCAGGAAACTCCTTGAGGGACTTCTCACAGGCACCCAAACCAAAAGTAGTCCAGTCATTCCCAGTCACTGTGGAGGATATATCTCACAAGGAAAATTAAAAAAAAAAACCACAAAGCTTTCTGGAAAAGACCATACTATTCTGGATGATGGAACAAACATGAAAAATCAAAAATTTCGATAGGAAATAGGAAACATATATTCTAGCAGACTTCTATAAATGATCAAAGACCAAAAGTAAGAGTGCATGTAAATGGCATTATAATTGTTGGTTTAATAGACACAAGTGCAGATGTTAGTATCATTATTCAAGAATCTTGGCATCCAAATTGGCCTCTTCAAGAGGCAGATGTTCCAATTACTAGGAATTAGAACCATATCTCAATTTAAATAAAGCCAGAGATGGGTTGACTACATAGGTCCAGAAGGTCAGAGAGGGAAGCTGAGGCCATATATGGCTAATACTGCAGTAAATTTATAGGGCCATGACCTGGTGTAGCAATGGAATATCCAGATTAACATTCCTGCAGTTTTAGAAACTCATAATTCTGGGAAGACAATTATAAGGTACTATACACAAAGGTATACACAAACCATTCAGGCTGTAGAAGAACACACAACAACTAGCAAACTTTAGTGATATCCACAGCCCTACCTTTAAAATGGTTAACTGAGAAACCAATTTGGGTTAAACAGTGGCTTCTAGGTGAAGAAAGGCTACAGGCTTTCAAACAGCTTGTGCAAGAGCAACTAGATGCTCACTATATTGAAGAATCAACCATCCCTTGGAATTTTCCTGTATTTGTTGTTAAAAAGAAATCTGGTAAATGGAGAATGGTGACAGATCTAAGAGCTGTCAAGAAAGTAATTCCACCTATGGGCCCTCCACAAACTGGAATTCCTCTGGCTTCTCTATTACCAAAAGGATGGCCCCTTATAGTTATTGATTTGAAAAATTGTTTCTTCACTATACCTTTACAAGAAAGGGATAGAGAAAAGTTTCCCATCACAGTGCCTACTTATAATAATTCTCAGCCTACTAGGAGATATCAATGGACCATCCTCCCACAAGGAATGCTCAATAGCCCATCTTTGTGCCAATACTTTGTAAGTCAACCATTGAAAATAATATGTAAGCAATTCCTGGGTCATATGATTTACCATTAAATGGATGACATTTTGCTATTTGATTTAAACTTAGATGCTTTGAAATGTTTGAAGAAGTGAAAAAGTTGTGTCAAAAAGGGTATTACAAATTGATCCTGAGAAAATACAGAAGAGATTCAGTCAATTACCTAGGTTATAAATAGACATACAAAAGTTAGAACACCAAAGGCACAAATTAGAGAGACTATTTGCAGATTCTTAATGACTTTCAAAGATTGCTAGTAGACATTTCCAGTCTACAACCGGCTGTTGGGATAACTCCTGATCTAGTGATTCACTTAAACAAAACCTTAGATGGCAATAAAAAAAAAAACTTGAATAGTCCCAGAGAATTAAGAGCTGAAGCAGAAAAGGAATTGACAATTGTTGAGGAGAAATAATAGGAGGCATATGTGAATAGGGTGAATTCAAATCTTAATTGTATTCTAGTCATATTGCCTTCAAGAATTTCTCCTGCAGGAATTTTAATGCAGAGGTACGATACTATCTTGGAATGGATCTTTTTACCACATAAACCAAGTAAAAAATTAAAGACTTGTGTGGAAAAAGGTAAATTAAGACTTCATCAATTAGATATAGAACCAGCAGAGATTACAGTGCCTTTTACTACTGATGAAATAAAAAGGTTATGGGAAGACAATGAACCATGGCAAAGAGCTTGTGCTAATTTGGGGGAGAAATTAATAGCAATTATCCCAAAAGCAAAAGTCTTTAACCTTATAAAGAGAACTTCTTTGAGTCTTCCCTGAATTGTACATGATGCTCCAATAACTGGAGCCCATACATTTTATCCTGATGCAAATAAATCAGGGAAGGCAGGTTACAAATCAGAAAAGTAAGGTAGAAAAAAGCCCTTATGACTCTGTCCAAAAGGCAGAATTATTTGCCATTCTTATGGTGCTAAGGGATTTTAAAGAACCTCACAATATAGTTACTGATTCACAATATGCAGAAAGAGTTGTCTTGCCTTTTGATACCACTGAATTTATACCAAATGATACAGAATTGACTTCATTATTTATCCAGGTGCAAGACATAATCAAGAAAGACTTTGTCCTATATACATAACACACATCCGATCTCATACAGGTCTGCAAGGTCCTCTAGTACAAGGTAATGCAGAAATTGATTGACTGTTGATTTTAAGTGTGTTGCAGGCCTCAGAATTTCATAAGAAACATCATGTCAATAGCAAAGGTTTAAAGAGTTTTCTATTACATGACAACAAGCTAAGGAGTTTATAAAGAGATGTCCTACTTGCTCTTTGTATAACCAAATACCACTACCTGCAGAGAAGAACCCAAAGGGTACTCATAGAAGTGAAATCTAGCAGATGGATGTATTCCACTTTGCAGAATTTGGAAAATTAAAAATATATATCACACCATTGACACTTATTCAGGTTTTCAGTGAACAACTGCTTTAAATTTAGAAAAGGCTGCCTTCAGTAATCACACATTTATTAGAAGTTATGGCCATCATGGGCATACCTGAACAAATAAAGACAGATAATGATCCTGCGTATGTATCTAAAAAAATGAAACAGTTTTTTTTGTTTATTATAATATTAAACATATTACAGGTATACCACACTATCCTACAGGTCAGGCAGTTATAGAAAGATCAAATCAAACTATAAAGGATATGTTAAACAAACAGAAAGGGGTATAAAATACCCCAGAAATAGATTACATATGTTTATTAAGGTTGAATTTTCTTTTTTTAAATATTTATTTATTTATTTATTATTTATTATGTATACAATATTTTGTCAGTGTGTATGCCTCCAGGCCAGAAGAGGGCACCAGACCCCATTACAGATGGTTGTGAGCCACCATATTGTTGCTGGGAATTGAACTCAGTACCTTTGGAAGAGCAGGCAATGCTCTTAACCTCTGAGCCATCTCTCCAGCCCAAGGTTTGAATTTTCTTAACAATAATGAGAAAGGGACAACAGCAGAAGAGAGACAGTGGATAATAGAAAAACTCTTCTGAATTAAATCACCAATGTATTTCAAGGATGTGTTGACCTCACAATGGAAACCAGGAGGTGTGCTACATTGGCAAAGGGTTTTTGCTCTTGTTTCCACAGGAGAAGAAAAACTATGGATACCATCAAAATTAATAAAATTTGGTTTGAAAAGGAGAAACCTCTTGACAAGGAGAAATGACAGCTCATCCACAATGGTAACAACCATACAGGTGGTAAGAAATCCTCATTAGGGTTGGGGCAGGTTTCTGTCTTGTCTTTGCAGAAAAATATTCATGTTCAAAAGGTCAAGAGACCCTGGACATCTAAATGCCTAAAGAGGAAAATATAATAATTCAGATAGGATCTCCAAGCAAAAAGAATTATAACTTATGAGGACATGTCATTTGAGAATCTCAAAACCATAACTAAAATATTAATCATGATTCACTTGAAAATCAAAGCTGGCTTTGAAGTTGGACACTGGCTCTGTTCTGCTCTAAATTCAAGCATGTTGTTAAAATAAAAATTCAAAATTTCTGTCTCACGTCATATGGGACAGAAAGAAAAAAGAATTTAGAAAAAAATTTACTGTTCTTCATACCTATTTTTGTCTCTATTGTACCATTCATTGAATATATATGTTTGTATATGTCTATAGAAATAATTTTTAAGTTTTCCACAATGAACAATGAATTTTCCTGCAGTAATCTTTGACGTTTCCAGAAAGATGGGACCCCACAGCAACAACAACACCTGGTTGATATGACATCATGATGCTGACAGCACTACTATAAGACCTGTTTGGGATACCAGCTGCTCAAGATGGTTCCAACTTGGTTAGCTGAAATGGTGCACTTTTAATGACATTCTGGCCAGAACTCCAAATCGGAACCTCTGAAAAATCCTACCAATACTCAAAGACTATTTGCAATTATACCAGACAGTAATCTTGAAAGTTAACCATCATTTACTTTCACGGGATCCGATAGAAAGAATATCGCCCCCCAAGACAGCTGGAAGTAATTCTAGAAGATGACATCACCTCTCCCAACAAAGTTTGTCCTCAGATCTAGGGACATCATTTAGAGGTTGATTATTATTGGTATAAGGTTGGGGTTGGATAAAAATTTTGTAGGCACAGAGATCTCTTTGAAAAAAGGGGAAAATTGGATGGGATAATAGATTAGTGTGAGATTACTCACGCAGATAATAATAGTAATAGAGTGAATACTTATGAGCTATTATAGGCAATTTACATTGGTATAGATTCTTGTATGTTGATACAAATTTAATTATATTGAATATGTTCCTATTTTCATCTACAATATTTGTATATCTAGGCAAAGTTACTCTGCCATATCATATGCATGAATGCTTCTACTTCTGCTTAAAACATTTTTGTATATTGATACAATATTAGGATATATTTATCATATTGCAATGTACATTTCAACCTCTGATCAAGATACTTATACACTGCTTACATTTTTAGGTCATTGTACTCATTTGTTGCATATGTTTTTATTGTATGGTATTCTAATTATAGAGCAATAGTCATCTATGTTTGTCATACTTATAGTTAGACTAATCGGGTTCTTTAGATACACAGAGGTTGTATTCTGCATAGATAAGTAATCTTCAACCACTTCAAAGATCTGTAGAATATGGCATTAAATAACTTAGGATTCTGTTGACATGAGACATGATTGCTCCTGGCAGCACTGATCTATTTCCAAGAGAGTGTTAAGCACTGAAGACACTCCACTTGGAGCTTGTTTTCTTCTTGGCAAAACTGGCCTTTGGGCAAGGAACTGCCCATGCATTGACCACTGACAAAATGCACAATGTCCAGACAGGACAAACAGGATACAAGAAAAAAGACTGTCAAATCTTCCCAAGACAGGATAAGACAGATTTGAAAATTTTCTTGCCTCTGAGAACAGTCTGTCAGTTGCTCTAGGGATTAGCCAAATTTGGTTGTTACAATATTGCAAATGAAACTTTTGGTGATTGTTCAGGTAGCTAATTGTCTCTGTTATATATTGTTGGTTTTGGAAGCTGCTTGATTGCACTTCCTGCTTCCTCAAGTAATATTATTTCCCTTCTCAGATCTTCAAGGGGTGTTGAAGACGAAATAGTTACTTTCCTCTCATGACTTGGCCAATTTATTTATTATAAAAGACTTAAACTCATTAGGATAGGATAATTATTGAAACATTTATCATGTTTCTTGCTTGATATATTTGGTCTTATTGTATATAATTTTGTATTAGGCTTAGAACTCTCTTATTTAAATAAAAGGGAGGTGCTGTAGGAATTCCTACTGCCAGTAGCCTTTAAGTTACCTGCCCACTTGGGTGTGGCTTCTTATACTATTTATAATGATGTAAAGCATGTGTCTGGCCTCTTTTCTGACCACGGGATTCAGTTGCTGTTCCCTATTCCAGCAGAGGATTGTGATTTGTGAGTCTACCCTTAAATAAAGAACCCTATATTATTCTTATTTCTGAGCTAGTGTGGGATTTCTATTAAGCATCCTTTTGCAGCTGTGTGCTATGCTGCATGGTAGGACTACAATGTCATACACCAGCAGATGCCACACTGGCTTTTGGACAGCTCATCATCTCATGAGGTGGGAGGGTGGACAAGCAGTAAAGAAATACTAGTGAAAATGTGGGTGCAATTCAAAGTAACTGCTGGAGATTCACCAAGAGGAAGTGTTGGTCTCAGGGTGTATGGGTCAGACAACCAGTAGCTTCCTTCTCCTCTGACCTGACCTCCAAATGCTCCATCTCTCAGGTCACCCCTTATTTCCTGAACTCACTACAATCTGAAGGGAAGACGCCTCAGGAAGTCCATGGGTTGTGATTCACAGAACAAATTTTCACTTCCACCACAGGGACTGTGTGCTTACTCCAGCTGTGCTGTGGCGATGTTTCTGCTTTCCGTCAGCCACTCTGCTAGAACTGACAGAGAACCACAGCAAAATGGTTCAAATATTAACTTTTTAAAAAAAATTAATAGGGCCTTAGTGTCAGAATTCATGTCCAGGGTGGGCGACAGACAGGGATACACACACACACACACACACACACACACACACCAAAGCAACAACAATCGGGCAGAGTTCTACCATGTATGGTGTGGGCACACACACACAAAAAACAGCAACTAGAGCAGAGTTCTACCATGTACAGTGTGGGCACATGCAAACACAAACACACACACACACCAACAAAGCAACAACAAAATTCCATCTGAACATTCAAATTTAAAATTAAATTACTGTACATGACTAGAATCATATAAATAGAAATGATAGGCAATGTCTAGTGTTGTTACTTGATAGGTATATTTTGGGTTACATGTTTATTTGGTATTTTTTATGTCTGTGTGTCTCTCTCTACGTGGATATATGCCACATGCCTGAAAGTGCCTGAAAAGGTCAAAAGAGGGGCACCAGGTTCTCCAGTAGCTGGAGTTGCAGGCGGTTGTAAGCTACTCACTGGGATCCAAACTGGGTTCCTCTGGAAGAACAGAAGTACCCTTAACCACTGGGCCATGGCTCCAGCCCAGAAAGTTTTATTTGCAATTTATAAATTTTCAGTGTTTACATAAATAGAATTTTTAAGATAATTTCTGGCATTAGAGATACCATCTGCAACCCTGTTTCTGTGCAGGAAGATACAGTTAGTACAGCCTGTAGATATACATGAGGAACTTTTCTGGTGTTTTGTTTGCTTGGTTGGTTTGAGTTTTCAAGACAGGGTTTCTTTGTAGCTTTGGAGCCTGTCCTGGAACTAACTTTTGTAGACCAGGCTGCCCTTGGACTCATAGAGATCTGCCTACCTCTGCCTCCCAAGTTCTGGGATTTAAAGGCACGCACCACCACTGTCCAGCTATGATGAACATTTTAGGAACTCTTGTAATTTCATTTTTCCCACTTCATTAATAAGTGTTATTAATAAGCTTCAATGCTGAGAGCCCCTCCCATTTTGCCCCAAACAGTGTTTTTTAATGTCAGTGGTTTAAGAGGGTCATATATCCCAGGAGCAGACAGGAAGGAGCACTCAGAGAAATCCCTGAGCTGTGTTTCCATAGTCCCTAGAAAAATGTATTTTATACCTTCTCCCATGCCAGCACTTTAAAATCAGATTTTAAATTAATTAGTTAGCAGCATTTGCGGAGAACATTTGTTATAGGATTTTAATAATGGTTACTTATTGCCACCACTAAGTTAACACTGGAGACTTAATCACTGTGAAGTTGGCAATGAGATTCAGCAGTAACCTCACTTTATAAACATGGAATCTTGGGTTTAAATATTAAATAGGTTTCTGTAAAATTTAATCAAGACCAAGCAATGAATCTAAAGTTAATGCGGTGCATTTCCTATCACCAAGCTAACACCTTGACACCCACATGACGTTGCTTTGAATTTTTCCACCTACTCTAGAATACAAGGTCCTCAGGAGCAGTAGCTGGTGTGCACTGAACAACGCCCGCAACTATTGCTGCTGCTGGCAATGGCACCAGTGTTCTTTTGACTCTTATGTCTCCTGCAATTTGTATTTTAAAGTATCCCAAGTTCTACAAGTGTGAATAATTTCCTACCTTTAATCTATTCTCTATTAAAAAGTAATAGAAAAATAAAACTCTTCCCTTGCCTATTATCGTAAGTTCCCCTAAAACATCAGAAACAGGATTTTGTAGGGAAATAAAAATTGTCACCAATTACAAGATTATCACCATAAGAAAGTAAGTTGTTGTCAGTAACACTATACAGAAAAGTAGACCTCAGGGTGAGACGGAAATGCATGTTGATCCATTCCTGACTGGGAAGCACACAAAGCCTGTGGTCTTTAACAGCAAGCCTGCAGCCTGTGCAGGAAAAGCCAGAAATCAAAAAGCAGTAAGTTTCCAACTGTGTAGATGGAAGTTTCTGTCCCACATGATCCCTCAGTCATTTAGTACCAAAGAAACACACAGAGGCTTATATTAATTATAAATTGTTTGGCCTAGTAGCTAAGGCTTATTATTAACTAGCTCTTACATCTTGAATTAACCTGTAATTCTTATCTAAGTTTGGCCACATGGCTTGGTACCTTGTCTCAGAAAAGCATTCTTATGCTGTGGGATAATGCTCTTTTATACTGTAAATATTTGTCACTTTGAATTGGTTTAATAAAATGCTGATTGGCCAGTAGCCAGGCAGAAAGCATAGGTCAGGTGACTAGACAAGAATAATTCTTGGAAAAGAAAAGACAAAGATGTAGTCATTAGTCAGATGCAGGGGAAGCAAGATGAGAATGCCTTACTGAGAAAAGGTATCAAGAATTATGGATTAAGTGGAAAGAGCTGGTAAATAATAAGCCTGAGCTAAAAGGCCAGTTTGTAATTTAATATAAGCCTTTGTGTGTTTGAGACTGAATGGCCCAAAGACTGAAGGAACCAGGTGGGACAGAAACTTTCATCTACAAACTGGGGTCCATTCTAAGACAATATCTTCCCTCTGCATTAAAATTTCTGTAGGAGAAATTCTAGAAAGCAATATGACTAGGATATGATTAAGATTTGGATTCACACGCCGGGCGGGTGGTGGCGCACGCCTTTAATCCCAGCACTCGGGAGGCAGAGGCAGGCGGATCTCTGTGAGTTCGAGGCCAGCCTGGTCTACAAGAGCTAGTTCCAGGACAGGCTCTAAAAAAGCTGCAGAGAAACCCTGTCTCAAAAAAACAAAAAAAAAAAAAAAAAAAAAACAAAAAAAAAAAAAAAAAAAGAAAAAAAGATTTAGATTCACTCTATCTACATGTGCCTCCTGTAATTTCTCTTTGATGACCTTCAATTCTTTTTCTGCTTCAGCTGTTAATTCTCTGGGACTATTTAAGTCTTTGTCACCATCTAAGGTTTTGTTCAAATGAACTATTAGGTCAGGAATTATCCCAACAGCAGGTCTTAGACTAGTAATATCTCCTAACAATCTTTAAAGTCATTAAATGTCAGCAATTGGTCTCTCTGAATTTGTGCCTTTTGTATTCTGATTTTCTATAAACCTATTTTTGTAGCCTTGACAGAATCTCCTCTTTGTATTTTTCAGGAGCAATTTGTAATCCCCATTTAGCAAAACTTCTTTACTTTTTCAAACATTCTTTCTAAAGTATCTGCATTTGAGTCAGGTAACAAAATATCGTCCATGTAATGATAAAATATAGACTTAGGAAATTGCTTACATATTATTTCCAATGGTTGACTTATAAAGTATTAGCATAGGGTGGGATTATTGAGCATTCCCTGTGGGAGGACAGTCCACTAGAATCTCCTAGTAGGCTGAGAATTATTATAAATAGTCACTGTGATGGCAATTTTTTCTTGATCCTTTTCATGTAAAGGTTTAGTAAAGAAACAATCCATTAAATCAATAACCTATAAGAGGCCATCCTTTTGGTAATAGAGAAGGCAGAGGAATTCCAGACTGTAGAGGGCCCATAGGTTGGATAACCTTGTTGACAGCTTTTAGATCTGTTACCAGATTTTCCAGATTTCTTTTCAACAACAAATACAGGAAAATTCCAAGGGCTGGTTGATTCTTCAATATGGTGAACATCTAATTTCTCCTATACCAGCTGTTCTAAAGCCTTCAGTTTGTCTTCCACAAAAGGACATTGTTTAACCCATATGAATTTTCTCAGTTAACCATTTTAAAGGCAAAGCGGTTAGTCTGACAGTTTGCTAGTTGCTTTGTGCTCTTGTACAACTTGAATGTCTGGTGACCTTTTTAAATAATTTTTTATAATATCCTTCCCAGAAACATGAGTTTTGGGGACTGCAATAATGTTAATATGGGTATTCCATTGCTGCAATAGATCATGGCCCCATAAATTCATTGCAATATTAGCTACATATGGCCTCAGCCTTCCTTTCTGTCCTTCTGGCCCCTTTGCATTCAGTCCACCTTGTGCTTTGTTTTACTTGATATAGGGTTCCAATTCCTAGGAATTTAATATCTTAGGAATATTTTAATTTAATTTAAGAGGCCAATCTGGATGCCAAGATTCTGGAGTAATGATAGTCACATCAGCACCCATGTTAATAATTCCTCAATTACAATGTCATTTATACACACTCTTAGCTTTGGTCTTTGATCATTACAGAAGACTGGCAAAACATATGTTTCCTATTTCCTACTGTAGTTTTTGACTCATCCTCTAGGTCTATCCCATCATTCAGAACAGTATGTTTTTTTTTACAGTAGGCACTGGATTTTTATTTTCCTGGTGAGACATGTTCTCCAGTGACTGGGAGTGACTGGGCCTTGTTTGTGACTGGGGCCTACAAGAGGCCCCCCCAAGGAGTTTCCCAGTGGTATCTGGTTGCCTCATCTGACTCTTGTCCATCTACATTCATTAGTCCAATGTCCAATGTCGGCCTTTGCCACAACCTAGTCCCCAATACCAGAAACCTGAGTCCGCCTATTCTTGCCATTCCTAGAGGAGACATTATTCCTAGGAATTCCTTGACTACAGTCCCTTCTCAGATGTCCTATTCTACCACAATTAAAACATTTGGCATTTTGGTGTCTCCTCATACCATTGGAAATTGCTTCTCCTACCCAAGCTTTAGTACTATAGTCAAATGTTTCTACATTCATTGTATGCAAGATCCATTCATCTGTGGGTGCTGATCTAACCTTTAAAGGCCCGCGGATCTTCTTACATTCTAAATTGGCAAATTAGTACACTTCTAGCTTCAGAGTCTGTAGCTCATAATTCTACAACCTTAGTTAATCTTTGTAGTAAGTCGGTAAAGGGTTTTCTCTAGCCCTATTTAACTCTAATATATGACTCAGTCGTCTTTCCTGGCTCCTGAATCCTGTCGCAAGCATTTAAAGCTGCTGTGCTTATATAGGGACAAAGTGCATTCATCATAGCAAGCCTGTTCCCTGAGAATCAGAGTAAAGACTCTCGCCAAGAATTTGATCTTGGGAAGTCTCAAATCCTTTTGCTTTTCCCTGTTGCTCTAAAATTTTTGCCTCTTCTCTCCAGTAACACTTGCAAAGCAGCTGAGGTCCATTTTCTAGGACCGCTGAGCTCAACTGAAGCCAAACATGTGGGGTAGCCTTACTGCTTAAAGCCCACGTTTTCACCATTTCCCTGACAAATGGTGAATGTAGTCCATAAGAAACTACTGCTTAGAAAACTATTGTTTTCTTCCTTTTATATTGCTCATATGTATTGGTTCCTGTGCATAGTCTTTGACTACCTTAGGGTGCTTTGTGCCAGATGGTCCTTCTGAGAAAATTACTGGATACGCAGTTAAAACTCTGTGTAAGTTATCCTGTGGTCTGGTACATACTGATGAGGCTAAATCCTGTCCCTGTCCCTTCTGTTACTGCTCATCAATTTCAATAAATTCCTCAATCTTTTCAAATCTTTTTACTACTGCCTTTTAAAAGTCTGAATCTCCTGTCCAGTGTTCTGTTCTAATGTCCTCACTGAGGATTCTAAATGGTTCAGTAAAGACAATGTCTCATCCTTGGACATACCATAACTTTTCAACAGATTCAACAGCACAAATTCTTTCAGAAAATTTTGTCAAGTTTATGCTATACCTCTCCGTAGTATTGAACCATTCTTTTTAATGAGATAATATTGAAAACAAAGCTAATTACTAGAATCAAATAAAGGAAAGGAAAATAGCGTAAGTCTTGCAGAATACCTTCCACAATATAAGCAAAATATTTATTAAACTCCTGGATGTTATCAGTCCTTTTTTTGTAGTTTTGTAGATCTTACCTGCTGTAATAACAATGAATTAGGCGTAATAATTGTTATTGGCCAGCAGGTGTCACAGTTGCAGCCACATGGCTAAGAGATACTAGCAGCAATGAACAGCACGTGTTGATTACTTAGGCACTGAAAAATATGCTTTGTTTAACAAATTAAGAACAGTTATTAAGGCAATCAAACAATTCCAAGAGTTAGGGTCCAGGATAAAGAGAAAACCAAAAGTTTTCCATCAGTGTGAGTTGTGGGTTGTGTGCACTGTGAGCATTGCAGGCAACAGGGTATGTCATGTGAGTCACGAGCTGGATAGCGCAGAGCAGCATCCTGCTGCATCTGAGAGCCATGAGCAGGAGAGTCAGTGCCCAGCATAACATGTGGCTGGCGGATGAATACCAAGAAGTGTGGACTGGTCCCCATGTTCAGGGGCCAGATGATGGCAGAAGATACAAAATAATCCCACACTAGTTCAGAATTATATTTAATAAAGGGTTATTTATTTAGGGGAGACTTACATATCACAGTCCTCTGCACAAATAGGGAACAGGAAGTGAGTCTAGCAGCCAGAAGTGAGAGTCGAAGCAAGAGATCAAGTACAGGCTTTACAGCTGCATTTATAGTATAAGAGGCCATGCCCAAGTGGGCTGGTTTCTTAAAGGCTATTGGCTGAAGGAGCAGAAGAGCTCCCACAGCAAGTACTGACCATAGTAACCCTTCAGTAATGTTGCTAGTTACATATTCCTTTAAATACAACCTAAACGAAGCTTTACTTTCTAATTTTTCTATGCCTCCTTTCTATATCATCTGTATTGGGTAACTGGGGAAATAATGCCTTATGCATTTCAGAATTCATCACCTTGTCTGCAGCCACTACCCACCAGGCACACCGACTACTCTCAACCATTATACATGCTGCTGATGCAAAACATCACATATACTTTTGGATTAATTAAAAAACAAGTTAAGTACGGAGGTATAGACCTCCAATCCCAATTTCTCAGACTGAGCTTAAGAACTTGAGGCCAGCCTCGGCAAGATCACAAGATCATCTCAAAAGAAAAAAAAATAACATAAAAATTAAAATACTAAGCTATTTTAACATATTTTTATTTAACTCCACATACTCAAAATACCATCTCAACAAGTAATCAATAGGAAAAATTACTAGTGAAATACTTTCGGCTCTTTTTTTTCTGTTAGTCTTTGAAATCCAGCGTGTATTTTAGGCAGAGAGCACTAATCACATTTTAATGTCTTTCCCGCAGGTGCTAGTAGCCCCTTGTTCAAACCTTTATGATCTAGACAGTTTTCACTAGACTGAAAGCTCATTTTTAGAGGCAAAAAAAAAAATCCTTTCTTCTTGGTCCATAATTATTCATGCCTATAATCAAATATAGCAAAGTTCAACATCAGATGAACTCAAAAAACTTCAAAGAAGATGATGACAAGAGAACTGGGCTAAGAGAAGAAGACACCTTAGGAAAGAAGAAATTTCAAGTAAAGGTTAGCAGAGAATTCTATCCCAGGGGCTCGAGTCACCTGTCATGCAGAGGGACACTCTGCATTCATCCCACATCTCCACTCCAGGACCATACGCATCTATCCATTCTACAGTAAGAGCTTCCCTGGTGTACAGAGAAGCAAAGCCTTCTTCATTAAATATTGATTTCATTCACATTTCCCTGGGGCCATGCATTATGGAGGAAGAGAGTATAACATTCTCCACTTTGACTTTGCAAATGAAGAAACTGAAATCTAGGCAGACATAGAAGTTACCCTGTGATGCTGTGCTCATTGCAAGCGAAGCCAGAACCCAAGTTCTGTGAGTCCTGATCCTTTGCCCTCCTCCCTCCACTGCACAATACTCATGCAAACCATGGCTTTCGCATCTAACATGTTAGTCACACTTTGAGAGAATTACTTTAAATGAATTCATCTATGTAAAAATACTGTGTGCTGCACGCATTCAGTCTGAAAGGGGTGGCACCTGGGAAGGAAATGAAGATTTATTTAGTCCATTCTTACACCTTAGTGGTATGATACCTAATTCTCAATATTGGTGAAAATTTATGTAGCTACTGAAGGTCTTTAAAGAAAAGATTGTTAGTGTATGTATGTGTACAAATGCCCATGTGTGAGTGTATGTGTGTGTATTCTCTCACACATTTCAATAAGAGACAGTTGTCAGAATTAACAAGTTTTTCTAAAAGTCTACATTTTTCATTATGATGTGAATCAAAGAACTCATTAACTTCAGTCCACCAAAAGCCGGATAGATTCTTCCATAGGGTTCATGGCACAAGAAGTTCCACATGTTAAATATTTTTATTCCTTAACTGCTTGGTTAGCATTACAGCCTGTTTCCTGAACTGAAGCTGAAAGTGGTAAAGAAGATGGTATCTATCTCCTAAGTAACACACCCTTACTGCCATGGATAATACTGACACCAACTTTCAAAAATAGTGTTATTTCTTAATAAAAAGCATCATAGAAACCTTCCAACAACTAGAATGAGCTACTATTTTTCATGTGGTAACAATGAAAAGGTAACAGTATTCTTTATCTTTGGAGATTTTGTATATCAATTTCTGAACCTGGTAGAAAGACTGGCATTTAATGATACCTTGTAGCAATATCCTGCTGTATTTTGTTGCAATGTGAATTGAGTTAGTTTACCTCTGGGTGAGAAAGAAGCACAGGCACAGTTGCGGGGGTGCGTGTGCACGCATACACCTGCAGATGCGCGAGTGTGTGTGTGTGCGCGCACACACACACACACACACACACACACACGTTTTTCCCTCCATGCAGTCCTCTAAATCTTGAGTTTTGCGGAGTTTCATTTATTCAAAACCTTTGAATTAGACACTTCCTGCCTGTGCCTCCCCTCAGTAGGAAGCTTGTGGGGGCGGGTTTGCAGTTTGGAATTCAGGCCCTCCAGTTAGAGAACAAAGTCTCAAACTGCCTGTCCTTCAGGACACAATGAAACAGCCAGCTGTTTGCTTAGACATTTGTCTGAGCAAAGCTTTATCAGGCTATTATTAGTTTTAATGCTGTAATTAGATGCGCAAATGTACCCTGAGGTATGTTTGGATGGGAACATCATACAAATCAGAATTGACAATAATGAACACAGCTGCATTTCTGCCAAGGATTGGGCATTTAAATAAGTGCTCGCGCTGTGTTTTCTGGAATATGAGATCCCACAGAGAGGAGAGGTTAGCAGTGGCGTGAGGCTGCCAGCGGGGCATCAAAAACATCGGAAAAACAAAGGACAGACTTGGAAACTGGATATTAACTTCTCTTGCAGCACCATCTAGACAGCATGTCCTCTTCCCTTCTCGCCATACCTCATCTTCACTTGGGTGAATTACCTATACATATGCATTGGAAATGCATGCATGGTGCCCTTCCTTCCCAACAGACTACATGCTCTGAGAGCACAGATAAAGAGCTGTGTCTGCAGCATCAAAACATCGTCCAGTTCTCAAACTGATAATAAATAGAGAGATATGAATTGTGATACACACTGGAGGCATTTTGTGCAAATACGACTTCAGACCACCTGAAATTTTCGTGAGTCATTTAGAGCCATGCAACACAAAGGTCAACACTCCCATTGCACCAGTGGGACCAGAAGCTGGAGTAAGCTTGTCACCTGCTTAAGATTTATTAGCCTGGACTCAAAATAAATATAAAATAAAAAACTTAGCTGCCACCTTTGCATTTGACCATACCGCTTACTTCATAAGAGCAGCCAGCCTGAGGCAGTTAGTACATTTTCCTACTCTGCCTACTATGCTGAGACCATCACAATAATGGGAAATACAGATACAACCCTTTTGTAATTTCACAGCACTCCCATGGGGCATCACCACTAAATCGCTTGCATTTATTCTGCCCTCTAAAGCCCCCCTCTTCCTGTAGCTCCCTAGATCCTACAGATCACTAAATCAGCTCATCTGGGATCCACTCCTCTTCCTGTTCCCAAGACTTGACTTCTCCCCAAAGGTCCCAAGCTGTTTCTGAGGACCTCTGGCTCCAGTGTACTTCTTCCAACTTATACAAATATAAATCCAAAGACATTAACACCTTGAGTCGATGCTGCATCTATTTTTGGAGGCTGGGAAACCCCTGTGGAATCTCTGACAAGTGTGCCAGCCTATGCGGTCTGAGAACTCTCTGGCAAAGTTGAAAGGCCTCCTGATGGTCTAGGAGTGAAACAGACAAATTCTGAACTTATGCCAACCCACGATGTCTTCCCTTTGGGTCAGAACCATGTCCTTTCAGTGCCCAAGTGTCATTATTTGAAACACGCATTCTCTATGCTCACTGCTACAGAATGAAAATGATTGTATAGGTTCTTGGATGCATATCATTTTGACAAAAGGAAGTTAAGAGGGTCATCACGCCGAAGCAAAAAACAGATGGAAAGAAGATGAGTTGTATTTCCAGCATGGAGAGTTAAATGAGAATTTGTCATCTATTCAAATTTAAGAATAAGTAATTCTAGGTTGTAAAGCACTTTGTAAGGTAGGTCAACCAAACGCTCAGGTCCATCTCTACTCCGTGCTGTGTTTCAGGAAATCCATGAAGCACTAGCTTTCACTGCAGCCGATCGGTCTGCATTGCTAACCATTATGCAGGCTTTTACTTCATCTTTGTACTGAGGAGGGGTTTATCGCCATTAAAACTAGGATAAACTATATACTAGCCTAAGTCCAGGGAAACTGTCAAAAGCTACTCTTCAACTGCAAGCACTTAGGTTGACAGCAATCACAAACTCATGAATACAGCCTATGCTGGCCTCTTCTTCCCGACTGTCTGCCTATCCAGTCCTGAGCTCTGCCCATGGAGAACTAGCTAGTGAGGGCTGCAGCTTTCGCCCTTGTCACTGAAGGGTTTTCAATAAGCCATTAAAAGACAGGCAATGACAGGCAACAGGGAAGAAACTGACCAAAGACACAAGAGAGGCAGAAACAAGTATGTGCAGAAAGGACTGGTTTCTACGTCATCCTTGCCCCTCCGCTCCATCCATTCTCTCCTTTAGAGTTCATGAGATGACACAACAATCCTTATAATGAATTCTCATTCTCTCCCTCAAAATCAATTTCAGTTGCATTTTTGAATAAAATTCTTTAAGTAGGAAATATCTGCTTGCTTGCTATTTAGAATTTTGTGATTTTATTAATATTAAGTCATCAGATCCTAGAGCAGTTAAAAACATGGCACACCAGAAGGATTTCTTTAGGTATAAAATCTAAGGGCCTTTGGGTTCGTAATCCAGAGAGACTGTCTCAAAAAAAAAATGATGTACACACAATTATAAGCTTACACAACATGTTCTCTCAACCACAGCCTTTGACCTCAGTATATAATGGAGGGGGGAAGGCTAGAGGATAAAACCCAGGAATTTTCCTCAGGCTTCTCTTCAATCCACCTTGTAAAGGCAGAGTCTACACAATCACAAGGGCCTCTTCCTCCTTGGAATTAGCTCAATTGCCACAAATGCACATTTTATCTTAGATGATTCAATATTGACCTTTAAAAATATGATCAATCAATACTCTAATGTAGCATGACTCTGAATTCCCTGCCAATCAATATATACTCTCTGAAGTGCCCAGCAAAACTTTACTATGTGCAGCATGACTGGCCTCATCCTCAAACCCCAACAAATAAGCCACAAGAAACAGCCACAAACCACACACACACACACACACACCACACACACACACACAACAAAACAGTATTAAGATGGAAAAACAGAGATCCTGAACATTTAAAGTTACAAATAATTTTATTGAAACCAAGAATCACATGAATATTGTATTTTATTTAGGTCAGAGTATTTATATATACTTTTTTTTTACTGTTTGAAGCAATTCGGATCACATGTGGTGAACATACCATTGGACTTGTTATACTTTAAATACCATGCTTACCTTCAGACATCTGAGAAACAAATTTAGACAAAAGGAGACCATTCCTTTTGATTTTTTTTAACATGTCAAATAATACCAGGAATGGCTACAAAAGCAGATTCTAAAAAGTGACTCTTCCATTACCAGCAGATAAAATAATAATAAAAAAGTCTGTGCCCAGCTGGATGAAAGGCAGTGGTTTATCTGAAGCACTGAGAGGAAGTGGTGAATTCCGCACAGCGGCGTTCTCTAGCAGAGCTGCAAAGCTCTCCTTCCACACTGTCCTCGCTGCGGGACCAGGGGCTCGGGTACTGGCATGCAGGCTGACTTACAATCCACCCATTTTAATGGCATCCACAGCCTGTGCCCATGTTCTCGCGTGCCCCCTGAATCACAGGTGGGTGAGAGGTGATTAAAGTCCACTGAGGGCTTAGTCCATCCAATAAGCTTCTGAGCCTTGCTGGATAGTTCTCCCACATGAACCCCCCTGCAATTGCTCTCATGGAAACAGCCACAATTTCAGCAACTAACAAAACCATTTGAACCAGAGAGTCCTCTGAGACTCAGCACGCACGTCCCTTCACGGGACTGCCATGATTTCTCAGTTATCCAGTATTCCCAATCTGAAGAAATCTGAGTTTAAACCAGGCGATGGTGAAGCACACCTTTAATCCCAGCACTCAGGAGGCAGAGGCAAGTAGACCTCTGAGTTCAAGAACATCCAGATCTACAGAGCGAGCTCCAGGACAGCTGGGGATACACAGAAAAGAAAAAAAAATCCTGTCTCAAACCCACACATAAACACATGGAGGGAAGGAGAGAGGGGGGAGGGGAGAAGAGAAAGGGATGTGGAAGGGGAAAGAGAAGAGAGATGGGGATGGAGGGAGGGAGGGAGAGAGGGAGGGAGGGAGGGAGGGAGGGAGGGAGGGAGGGAGGGAGGGAGGGAGGGAGGGAGGGAGGGAGGGAGGGAAGGAGGCAGGGAAGGAGGAGAAAAAAGCCATCTGAGCCCGAGCCCTAGTATTTGCTACCTGAGTGGCCTGTTGATCTCATCCACTTCCTCCCTAGAGTTTCCTTGACTGTGGAATAGACACACCAACTTGACACATACAGACTCCTTCCTTCAGGGGAGCTTAGTAGGGTCCTGGCCCTCAGAATCTTCTTCTCAAGCGAGACTCTCAGGGGTAGCAACAGTACTAAGTGACAGTACACAAAAAGCTTGGTCAAACATTTCTCTGGGTATTTCAGTGAGTGAAGGATTTTGGCTGAGACTGACAGATTTGGGTAACGTTCTCATAGAGTTGAAGGTTTCGATCAAACATAGATAGACACACACACCCCAAATAAGAAAGATTTCTATTCCCACGCTGAAGCTCTTTCCAAATATCCAGCTTGCTGCCCTATACCACAAGATTTTCAGATCCACAAGCCACCAAGTGTCCACAATCCTCACCCACCCCCTCATACCAGGCTTTTGTGCCACCAACAAGCTCCCAAATCATGACATGGAGAGTTAATATTAGTTATGAATGTATAGTCTAGCTTAGGTACGCTTCTGGCTAGCTCTTTTAACTGAAATTGACCTGTTTCTGTGTATCTCCCTTTTGCTTCAGGGCTTTTTACTTTTCTTCCTTCTGTGTGTTTTAAGTACAGTGTTTGTGTCTACTAGCTGGAGGCTGCTGGCTGCTGGCTGCTGGCTGCTGGCTAGAGGCTGGAGGCTGTTGGCTGGAGGCTGGAGGCTGGAGGCTGCTGGCTGGAGGCTGGAGGCTGCTGGCTGCTGGCTTCTTGCTCTAAATGTGTCCCTGGTTTTCTCTTCTTCTCTGGAGTCCAGATTTCTCCTCCTGTTTATTCTCTCCAGCCACCAGTCCTGCCCATCCTTTCTGCTGCTTAGTTACTGACTGTTCAGCTCTTTATTAGACCAATCAAGTACCTTGGACAGGCAAGATGGAACCCATCTTAACATAATTAAACACACATCCTTATATCATTACATAAATGCAGCATAAACAAAAGTAACACATCTTTACACAGCTAAAGTAATATTCCACAACATAAATAAATGGAACACATCTTTGCCTAGCTAAATATTTCACAACTCTCTCTCTTTCATTCACATACAACCTATTGAGTTTGTTACTCAGGAGAACTGTATACTGTATGTTATTATTTTATTATTGATAATCATCATTATTAAATACTATATTTTATTCTTACATAGGAAGAGTACCATCATTCTTCTTACCCTTCTTAGATCAAAAGAAATGTGATCCTCTGCCGCCCCCAATGTGGTCAGACAAACATGTACATGAAAACATCAAAATAACGCCTCAAGCCATTCCCACTTTAAAAAAACAAAAAATGAAGATTTACAGCTTTCAAATTAATTATCTTGTGTATGTATTAGAATGTGAACTTTGGGGAGATGTGTGCAATGCTTGTAGATTTATAGCAAAACCCACAGTAGTCATGGTCACAGGATTACTGCCTACTCTCTGGCTATTTTTACTTTGAAGGAGGAGAAGGTTCAGGTACTTGTAGGGACATCTTGCTGTTGTTTATTTTTTTGAGACAGTCTCGTACAGGCAACGCTTGCCTTGAACTTCCAAACCTGGCCTCTAGCTCAGAGGCACTGGGATTATAAGTATGCCACACCACACCCGGCACTTCCCGGATTTTTCAAGTAAGTGCTTACCATCCTAAAAACAAAACCCGTCTTTCTGTGTGCGGTAATAAAGAAACGGCATGTCTCTGAAGGACGAAGCTGGCCACAGTCTCTTTTCATCTTTCTCTTTAGCAGAAGGTCAAGGTGATCTGCAAACCTGGTGATTTTATTCTGTTTCAACTCCGAGGATATAAATATCCGTATTTCTCTGCCAGGCGTGTTCTTTACTTGGCCACCTCTTGAAGGGTATGTGTTCTGAATGTCCTGTCTCTTACCTGCCACTTGGCTTTAAATACCTGTCCTTTAATCACCAGAAAGATGGTTCCACGTGGCTAAAGGTCAGGACCGGGGACAACTGTTAAGAACTTCAGAACAGCAGAGACCAAAGGGACAGGTCTCATGGGGAAGGGTGTGTTGTGACCATGACTCGGGAAGAGAGGAGTGCAACTAGTCACAGGAACGGGGAGAGAATGCAGGGTGAGAGTTTAGACTATAGCGGGAGCCAGAAGGAGTAACAGTCCGGGTCCAGCAGAAAATGTAGACTGGAGCTGAGGGCACCTCTCATGGAAGAGACATGGAAGGAGGCAGAGAAGGTCCTCACAGGGGACGGAAAGACTTGTTCACATGACAGCACAATTTGGAATGACAGAGGATCCCGTGGCAATGCCATCTGCCTGCTGCCTCACCTTTAAATGGCCTGGGCCATGTGGGTAAATGCCTGCTGGCAGGTGCGTGCCATTTCCTGGCAGCTGCCAAGGCTGGCTCTGCAGGTGTGAGTGGCTCCAGTCCCTGGAACAGGTCCACAACCATTCCTGAAACGGTAGAGCGTGTGTCTCCCTTCCGCTCAGCATCCTCATAAGTGCCGCAGATCAAGTGCTCATCTCTATTGTATAGGATTCTGCTCTGGAGTCTACTGCAAAGAGGAATGGCTAAACAGGAAAAGCCCTGTACTCTCCTGTGGGGACTTGGGGGAAACCAGAAAATCCTCCCAGTTTCAATAACGCTGTAACTGTCAAGCTCCGCAATAAATTCTTAGAAAAGAGTGAGAGCCCACGCTCACAGGTAACAGACTCTGGGTATGAAGCCAGAGCGTTGCTCCCATTTGCTCCAAGACCCTGAAAGCAAACTTGGGCCCAGAACACAAGCTCACAGTGACACTGTTTCCAGCCACCCAGCTCACCCTTTACAGGCCCCATCCTCACCAATGAGCCATTGCCTTTTGCACCCTCAGCCCTTCTTCCTTATCAATAGTTTTAAAGCCATCCAAAAAGCCTCATAATGTGCCAGGTGTGGTGGCACACACCCTTCATCCAGGCACTCGGGAGGCAGAGGCAGGCACATTTCTGTGAGTTCAAGGCCAGCCAGGTCTACACAGAGAGTTCCAGGACAGCCAGGACTGCTACACAAAGAAATCCTGTCTTAAAAAAACAAACCAAACCAAAAGCTCACATTGCTCACTCGGCATGGCTTCTACACTCCCTGGCCCATTCCTGTGAAGTCCCTTCACATGGCCACATGTCATTAAACACAATACTGCCTGAGATACGTGGCTTTGTAGAGAATATGTGAAAGATAAAATTAACTTTAAAAAGTAGAATAAAAGAGACTCTCTAATGTGAGATTTCAATGAGTAGTTAAAGAAGCCATTGGGAAGGAATTAGAAGGCATTTCTCAGCCTCTGAATGAAAATAAATCACTTAGGGCCCACTCCACCCACGGGCAAGGCTGACCCTGACGGAACCCCTCATAACAGCACAGTGCGTTTTAATCCTGAGAGATCTGCCTATTAATTCTGAGTGTTCAACTCAGAAAGAACTAGGAAAACGCACCAGGGCTGGGGAAAAAGCTAATGATGCTTCCAGTTCCTCCCAGGAGCTCCCCATCACTTCCTTCATGGGAGACAGTGGTGTGTGTGTTCAGGGCATCTTTTCTCCCAGCTAAATGTCTTTGCAGAAGGAGGGCACTCTACATTCACCTAAGGGACTAATCCAAAGAGCTTTCCCCTAAATTTCACATGCAAATTGCTCCATCCTGAGAGAACTGGGATTTGTATGTACAAAGTAGCAAATCAGGAATTAAGCTGCTTGGATTTGCCACTTATTGATCTTGTATTACTCCCCGGGGAAGCATTATTCAACCATTTTCTTGCCTAATTTTACATTTTATAGAATATAGGATTGATTTTAAAAACAAACTTCTTACAGATTTTCTAAGTGGCTATACGTTCATCTGATAAATCTTTGGACTGAAAAAGGCTGCTGGGAAAATCTCACAACTGTTTCCATAGTCATAATCACTGTAAAGTTCCTGTTGCGTCCCAGGGTGTTTTCTGTTTCACAATTGCTCTTTATCTCCTTCTGCGGTGCTCAGACTGACACCAGCTTCTTGGAATTCTCCAGTGGCGACTGTCACAATGTTTCTGCTTTAGAAACTCAACAGATGTTAATCCAAGTCAGGTGATTTAACAACTCTGCTTCACTGTGGTATAAAAAGAGTCACAGGTCGAAACACATGACCTGAGTACCTTTCCCTAGCTCTTCCAATGGATTCCTGGGTCCAGAGGGGGAGACTGAGCTGTAACCATGCACACCCCGGCCCAGCTCAGACTAACCCCAGTGAGCAGAGGAACAGGAGCCCCCAAGGCTTCCCTTTGGTCACACAGCTAAGAAATGGCAAAGCCATGATTTCAACGGCATGAGCCATCTTCAGTCTGTCCTCCCCCAACCCTGCCTTAATGACACCCAAGAAAATAAAACACACAGCTCAGCACAGAGGAGACATAGTCGTGTGGCTGAGGAAAAGTTGCCATTATCTCGTAAACACATCTGGAAGGGTCGGCATGATATTTTATATTTTTGTTGTTGTTTAAATAATTAATTGAACAGCAAACAGAATGTTGTGGATTCCCTTTCAAAGAAGAGAGACAGGGATAGAGGTGGGGCGGGGATGAGGCGGGACTGGGGTAGAGATAAGTAAACGCGTGGAGAACAAAATCCTGTATGGAAGAAAACAGAACTCTAAAGAAGTAAGAAAATCCTAACCTGCCCTCCAGAACCCAAAGAAGCTAGTGGGAAACGCGGTATTATTTGAAAAAGATGTTTTCTGCTGTGGTGGTCTTCCATCTTGACAGCCTGTCACAGGATGCAATTCCCATGAGACCATGAGGTAAGAGGAAGATTTTTGCACACTGTCACCACATGGGCAGTAAAGATCAGGATGAGTCAGTGGGAAGTCAGAAAAAAAAATCCCGAGTACCAACTCACGACTGGCTGCTCCGTGAACAAGAAGACCAAGCACAGAGGTGTTCACTCTCTACGGCGGCAGAAGGGCCGGACAGATGCTGTGCTGGTGACCACAGACAGTGCTGTCAGCAATGGCCTGAAAACGATCAGGCTCACAGCAATAGAGAGGGAGGTGTGCATTTCGCTGGCTGGTTTGGAAGTGGAAGACTCCACAAAAGGCAACAAGAACCTGGGATGCGTACAGCAAACCTGATTTGTGGGCGCACTCCTGATATCAAAAGTACAGAGCAAAGATGAAAGTGTCTTTTCTGAAACATCTTTAGATCACTTGGGTGAGCGTGCAAACATCTTCCTTTGTTTCTGGAGAAAACAACAAATGGAGCAACCTGAGCCCCCTTCATGTGACATGCGCACTGCCCACAAAGAGCTCTCCTCCAGTCCCCGGGGCAGGCGCAGAGGAAAGCCAATGGATTCTCCTGTGACGTGCACTGCCCACAAAGAGCTCACCTCCAGCCTCTGGGGCAGGGCAGAGGAAAGCCAATGGATTCTCCTGCTCAGCATTTCCCTGTCTGTAACCAGACTGGAAAACTCAAGGATCCCAGGTAGGAATTTCACATGAAGAGCGACTCTCCTCACACCCAATGGAGAGCCTGGCACTTGTGATTCCCTGGCATCCCAGAATTTCTCGGGCTGACTTGACTCTCACATGACAATTTCATGTTAACTGTAATCATTTTTAGCTTGGATTTTAAGTACATCCACATAGTCCATGACCACTCCAGACACAACCAAAACAGGATTTCTGACCTATGGTGAACATTTCAAAGTGTTAACCAAAATCTTTTATGGTATTACACTATCTAAAAAAAATATATCCTCCATTTTGATTCAATTTTCAAACACAGCATGTAGAAACAATTTCTAAACTTGAAAGTAATATCCACACATCAAAACATGACTCAATCACACAAAAATAAATTTGCACGTAAGTGTGTAATATAATTAAAGCTTTCATAGCATCACAGTAGTGGGATCTTTCACTGTGGGAAATCATGCTTCGGTAGAAATTTAAATTCCCTCATCTTACTTTAAAAGAGGAAGGGGGGACCCCATTATCTTCAACAGCTATTTTCACAATTTTAATTATATTACTGCACTCTTCATGGAATGTAAAAAAAAAAAAAAAGCCTAAAGAATTGCTAGGCTATTAATCATTCATTTGCCTAATTGAACGGGCATTGTTGGGCTTTTTGATCTGCTGGAGGTAAGTTTTTATCTGTTCGATATACAATCACCACTTACTACAGGAGTTTTAATGAAAGCTACGTCGTAAAAGCCTTAAACGTATCAGTAAAACTAAAGACATTTTAGGAGCATGGTAAAATCCCAAATCCTGGTATTCTAAATTGAGCTGCTAAACTTTCTGTATGGCTCGGACATAAGATTTTCCTATATAAAGAGAATGCTGTAAACACTCGATAAGTAATGGAAGTTACATTTTATGTTTATTTTTCTAACCAAAAGAGCCACATGTTTTTTTGATGACAACAATTAGGAAACACAGCAGAGATATTTTTTAAAAGATGCCCCACAATCTAATTGCACCAGGACACTTCCAGGCGCTTCCTTCCAGCTCTTCTGTCTCACTCACTTCACTCAATGTCCCTGTGTCCGCGTGAATGAGTGTGACTGTATCTGTCCATGCAGGTATGTGTGCACACATGCGTGTGGCATCACGTCTTCTTCAGTGTGACTGCATCTGTCCATGCAGGTATGTGTGCACACATGCGTGTGGCACCACGTCTTCTTCAGTGTGACTGCATCTGTCCATGCAGGTATGTGTGCACACGTGTGTGGCATCACGTCTTCTTCAGTTGCTCTCTGTCTTTAAAGAGCATCTCTCTCTCGCTAAGTATGAACCCACCGCCTAGGCTGGACTCACTGGCTCGTGTGTGCTGAGGATCTGCCCAGCTTCACTCCCCAAGCACTAGGGCGACGACAGTGTACCATCATGCTACACCTTCAATGGCCACGAGGAATCCAAAATCGGGTCTTCCGGACTGTTGGTACCTTAGCCACTCCCCAACCCCTCTAATTTTCAAGCTGTTGAAATCAATATATATATATATATATATATATATATATATATATATATATGATTTAATACTCTGTTATTGAAAATATTTTATTTTGCAGTGATCTTTTAAAAGATTACCCTTGTGGGAGAGACTGGCTTACTCTGTTCATTGCCATCTCCATAGCACCCGAAATACCACCTGCTGACCCAGGCGCTCTCTGTCTATTTGTTGGCTAATTTATCAACAGGCAATTTATTGCATCATTGATTATGACAGGAACACTGGATGCTTAGGTTATGTTCTACTCTCCATAATCATAGGCAATCCTATATATCTTGGAGGAGAAACCTTTACCGGGATATAGAATTATTTATAGGGGATCAAATTCTAGAAGGTGAATTATTGGACCAGCGTTAATATACATGACTCTAAGACTCTTAACACTACCATCCAACTACTTCTACCAAAGCAGGACCCATGGAGTGCCTGTTTCAGCAGACCTTCCACAACACTGGGAAGCCTTTAAAAAAAGAAGAAAAAACCTACATGAAGGACTAGAGAGATGGCTCAGCAGTTAAGATCACTGGCTGCTTTTCTAGAGAACCTGGGTTCCATTCCCAGCACTCACATGGCGGCCCACAACTGTCTGTAGCTCCTGTTACAGACGATCCCATACCCTCATACAGTCATACATGTTGGTGAAACACCCATACACATAAAAGTAAGGGACAGGAAAATCAGATGCATAAATAAAAATCTCTCTAATCACACACAAACAAGAAATAGTTATCTGCATGTTTAAATACTAATATTGAGCATAATTCTGAATATGCACTAAGTATTCAGATGTCCTGTTTTCTGGCCCTATACCTCAACTACTCTGTACTCTTATTCCCTCAACACATGTTACTCTGCTATCCGGTCACACTTTGTAGTGATGAGGTAAGCAGGTGGAGCGGCAGGCTGGGTTCCTGCCCAGATCCCGGCTAGCTTACCCCCAAAATAACCACACCAAATTGTATTCATTTAAACACTGCCTGGCCCATTAGCTCTAGCCTCTTACTGGCTAACTCTCACATCTTGATTAACCCATTTCTATTAATGTGTATTGCCACTTGACTGTGGCTTACCGGCGTGAGTCTAACCACCGTCTGTCTTGGGTAGGAGAAGCATGGCATCTGCCTAACTCTGCTTTCTTCCTCCCAGAATTCTGTTCTGTCTACTCCACCACCTAAGGGCTGTCCTATCAAAAGGCCAAGGCAGTTTCTTTATTAACCAATGAAAGTAACACATAGACAGATGACCCTCCTACATCAACATTTCTCTATAAAACATTTCCTATGTTCACATACACAACACATGTTACTCTGCTATCTGGTCACACTTCTCTATAAAACATTTGCTTTGTTCACATGTACAAAACTGATAACACTAATATTTTCTGTTCATAGCATGTATGTTTAAGGTATATATGCATGTCTCTAAGTGTGTGTGTCTATGTGTGTGGGTGTGTCTATGGTGTATGTCTCTCTCTCTCTATGTATATGTGTGTATGTCTGTATCTCTGTGTCTCTCTATGTGTGGTGTGTATGTCTGTGTATCTCTGTGTGTATGTGTGTGGTGTGTATGGCTGTGTATCTCTGTGTGTATGTGTGTGTGGTGTGTATGTGGTGTGTATGTCTGTGTGTCTCTGTGTGTATGTGTGTGTGGTGTGTATGTCTGTGTGTGTCTCTGTGTGTATGTGTGTGTGTGTCTCTGTGTGTGTGCATGTGTGTGTGTGGTCATGTGTGTTCATGGGTGAATGCAGCTGCATGTTTGCAGCTGTCTGTGGAGCCCAGAGACCAACATTGCTTGTCTTCATCAACAGTCTCTACTTCATGATGTGAGATAGGGTCTCACCAATTTTAGAATGGACAGCCACCAAGATCTGGAGATCCCCTATCTCTGCTCCCACCCCAGCACTAGAGTAACAGATAGTATCACCAGGCCCAGGGATCCAAACTCATGTCCTCCGCAAGCACCTTACTCACTGAGCCACTTCCTCAGCCCAAGTTTAATAATATTTCAAATGTTACTTACAGCACTATATGATACATGCATTTATATGTATACACATGTATATTCATGTCCATGCATATATGTATATACATACATACACACTAAAGGAACATGAGAAAGTGCAGGCTAAGGAGAGAGGAAGAGAATAGTTCGGTTCAGTGGTAGGGAACCTGCTTTGCATACAGTATCAAAAGATGGGGAAAAGAGAAAAGGGCCAGCCAAATTCTCAGACTTTATGGCTAAATACTGCCCTCCCCAGCATACATCATTGCTATGTTTGGAAGACCACACGTGGAATGTTATGTATGAACATACTACTGTGTTCTTCAGCTTCATTCCATATCATCAAATCTCCTCCAGGACACTCTGAACACAGAAGGATACGATAGTGGGTAAGGGAATGGACTGTGTAGCCAGACAAGGATGGGACCAGATCTAACCTCCAGCATCCTTCATGATTCTGCTTCTTGAAGTCCTGGGCTTATGGATGAAGTGACGGCAACAGTATCAACTGCAGATGAAGGGTTGTTTAAATTAAATAAAATGTCAATTATTAATAAAATAATGATAACAGAGTCTTTAAAAGTATTTTCCAATAAGGTAAAAAATTTCTGTGCTTATTATTTTTATGGTGTGTGTGTGAGTGTGTGTGTGTATGTGTGTGTGTGTGTGTGTGTGTGTGTGTGTGTAACTGGTTGTGATGTGCCCTGTGTCACAGGTTCACATCTTTTTATTTTATTCTACTGGTGAGGTTGAATTCCTTATTGCTTTTATTTCATTCATTCATTCATTCATTCATTCATTGGCCCAATGACTTATTAAGTGCTACTATGTGCTAGTTTTATTCGAGATATTGGATTTTTGCCTTTTATATTCCTTCTAGTTTACCATTTGCCTTTTAATTATGTTTATGGCAAGTGTCAACATATAAGATTATTAAATTTTCATGTAACTTATGCTCTTTTCTGTCACACACATGCCTGTTAAAAATGTACTCACAACTTCCTTCTTTACCTGTAGGGGTCCTTTTACTATTTGGAGTGGAAAGAGAATAAATCCCTGTTAAATATGTTTTAGGCCTAAAATGGGAAGAAATAATAATTGGCTTCATGTAGTTCCAACATTATAAAATGTTCACTGTACAGTGTAATAGGCTTCTCAAGGTCAGCGCTGGCTGATTTGTCTCTGGCGAGTACCACAGCAGAGGACGTATAGTTGGCCCTCAATAAGTGCTGAATTTGCTCAATTAGAAAAAACAGCGCTTTCAGGACAGGCATGGGGCTTCAGAGTACAGAATCAAGACTTTGATTGGATTGGCACCACGGGAACACAGAGGAATCACTGAGAAGGCTCAGAATCAAACCTTCCGCAGAACTGGCCCTCTGGGTGAAGAGGATCAACGCGTGCTCTTACTATTGCTTTTCGAGACCCAAATCCCACCATCTACCATAGTACTTGGCGGTGTTTCTCCAAGCATCTTTGGAGCTGCATCCTGGAGCAGGATGCCTCCGCTGCGAAGGAGATTTGTGATGAAATTAGCTGCCCAACGTGACTTTCCCCCCAAAACCTGCTTGCCAAAGTTCGGTGGTGCCAATTTTCACAGACGATAGAATGTAAGCTAGGGACAGAGCTTAACTGGGGTGCTCAGACAGATAGTGGGGAACTAGAAAAGATGTCAACTATAGGAAATAAATTAATAAATAAATAAAATGAAAATAAGCCAGAAATTCTGGCTTCCAGGGCAAATACTGACTGGACAAGGTTTGCATTTATGGTACAGAAGAAATTCCAAGGTCTGGAGGGGTCAAGAAGCAGGTTAAAAAAACATTCATGCATATCGAGAGGGCTTGGGCTAAGGGTGGTATGGGCAAAAAATTCATGATGCTGGAAAATGATGGGCCAGGAACAGTAAGTGGAAGGGCAAGCAGAGCCTGTTGGTACAACGGCAATGACTTGGCACCAATGCCAAACACCAAAAGCTGAGGTAGCTCACAGCATCTGGGACCCTGCGGATGCTGATCACCTGCTGCCTCGAATCCTTGCTCATTGGACACTAGTTTTATTACTAGGTGCTTGGCAAAACACTCTGCAGCAGGATGTTTTAACATTCCACTAAACGTCAGCATGCTGTGGTAAAAAGAACTAACTCGCACCATAATTCCAATGATATCAATGACGTGTAAAACTTCCATAGACCGGCAGCAGGCTCCTTAGTCTGGCTGTGATTGTGACTGAGTGCCATCTGAGCAAGGTGGTCAGCTCTGATCTCAGGAGCAAACTCAGGGCTCCCAGGCAAGCATCCCTATTTCTTCGTGCTCAGAGACTCAGCTCAGACGAGCTAGCCATGGATCACTGTGATGTGGGAGACACAGACTTTACTATCAGTGGTTCAGGGAGCAATGAAGTTGCTAATGATTATAAATAATAAATGATATCAGTAGCCCAGGGAATCTGAACAGGCAAAAGGTCTCTCCCAGACCTCAGCTCAGAAAGCAGCTGTGCCAGACTTCCTGTTTCCTAGATTGGTTTTTACCTCGTGTTCTTTTTATCTGGAAACATTAATTGAAATGTTGAAATAAGATCCAAATCTCTGCATCTTTTCGGGTCCTCTAGTGCTGGCAGATAACAGCTCATTTGGCACCTTTATTGTCTTGCTTTACCATAAATGGAAAGCCCCCTGCAGCTTTCGCTCCATCCCAGGGACAGGGGAAACAGAGAACTGGAAACTGAATGGAGATCCTGGTGTCAGGCTGAGCCACTTAGCAGCGGCAGGATACGCAGAGCATGTCAAAACAGCCCTTTTATTCACATGTGCATTACTCTACGGTGTTGAGGGCCCTCAAGCTTCACGCAAAGTAACTTGGGTAAGTTTCCTCAGCAACTTACACTCATAATCATTCTATTAGTTGCTCCTAACGAATGGTTCCTTCATTGTCAAACGTCTACTTTAGCAAGAGAGATTGGGGAACATCTTCCTCATTTCTGATGAGATACTAGCGTGAGCAAACACTCTGGAACCTACTGTAAACAGTCTTTGGGTCATTGCACCATCCACAATACTGGGATACCTAGTCCACTGTATGTGTATCGCACTAGTGCACGTACGTCTACTTCCACTCTTCCCCGTTCCCTACCTTTGCTGAGGACCAACCTCGGGCAGGTGTTCTTACACTAAAGATGGAGATGTGCACTCCTACAGGTCATCTGTGCGAGAAGAACTCGAAAGATCAAAGGGTTGTCCAAGGCCACGGAGTTAGTATTCAAACCCGGAGTCTTTGTCCTGCGGTAGAGCCAAGTTTCTTCCCCATAGCGGAAAGTAAAAATTTGCTCAGGGGATATGTCCTTATCCACTGCATTCAATCTAAACCTAACTGACTGGTTTGCATGAGGAAGAATCCATGAAAGGCATGTGATTCCCCCGGGATACAGCCTCGGTGAGTTATCTGCAGGGAAGGGATGTAGAAGGTTATTAGATGAATAAGTCAACAAGTGTAGTAAGAAAGCCTGAGACCTGCTGGGCTTGGAATAGGCATCGAACCAATTGCTGGGGGCTGAGGGGGAAAAAACAAGCAGATACCATGGAACTTGGAAAGAAGGGCATAGGAAACTGAGCAAACATAATAAAGGACTTCAGACAGTAAAGGAACACTAATATGCATCCAAAACAAATGATAGCAAACATGTGCTGGGAGCCTGGGAAACCTTGTTAGAGATATGCTCTGATGGAGAAAAAAGCTATCCAATTAAGCCGACACCTTAATCTAAGTGAGATTTATGATTACACTGAAATTTGAGATTATCCACCATGTAATCAACTGTTCGAAATAGAAAAAAAAATGGTGTGGCTAAGAACGTATAAACATATGAACTACAGCCTTCAAATGAAGGGACAATGCTATGCAACACTCTAAACTACATGGATGCTGTATTCATATATTACATATAGATAATTTTAATACGTTTCTCTATATGCTTTAAGCAAAGAAGTTGATTAAATACTTATTTCTTGTGTTTGATGTTCACAAAAACAAACAAACAAACAGCACAATAAATTATTCAATTAAAGGCCATTTCTATTTCATTCCATGGTGGATAGAGCATGGTGCATTGGCTTAGGAAAAAACAGCACAAACTACACTAATCTTCATTTCCTGGCATGCTATTATACACTGGTGAAGCCGGCCTCTGCGCCAGAGGAGGCTGTTTACAGAGATAGTGCCCACAGCTCTCTTCTAAGATCCAAGAATGAAAACACTAGCAGGTACAGTTGAAGAAATATGTAAACTGCTTTAGCTCTGCTTTTAAAACCATCTTGCTTTTGGCCTAGTTTTGAAGTCCCTATGAGTAATATCAACAAAAGTATTTTCTCCTAAAATCAATTAGGTAATATAGTTCATTGGTAATGTTCCCCCTATATGCTGTACCCTTGACTTTACATCGTTTCTCTCTGTGCATGGGAAGATGAAGCCTGTTTTTTTCCGCCACCACTTTGCATAATGCCCGCTCATTTTTATCTCACTTTGTATTCCCCTAACAAAGGCTAAGCATCCATACTGTGCCCGGCCCTGTGAGAGGTGGGCAGCAGAGACGTAAATCCAGAGACTGTGACTCCATCACTGACACGGCAATCCTGTCTCAGAAGTAAATGTCAAGAGGAAGCCTTCGCCTGCTGAGCACTCCTCCCATCAGCCGCACCGTTAACAGAGGTACATTTCAGCCAGAAGTCTTTGTTGCTTTCATCATCAAGGGGCATGTTCTAAAGACCAGTGTGTGGCTCAACAACGGTGAATAAGATACCCCCTGCTCATCTGCCCCTCCCAGTTGGGCAAAGGAGATGTTGGTGTAGGGTTCATTTAGCTTCCCAGTTCTTCCTCAAATGTGGAAGGTGGGTTGCAGTTTCATTCATTCTATTGCTGTGGTCAAATATGCTCGAAAGGATAACTTCTGGAAGACAGGGTTCATTTGGCTTACTGCTCCAGGTTACAGTCCGTTATTGGGAAGAAGGCAAAGTCAGAACTCAAGCAGCGAGTCCCACCCCATCCCCAGTCAAGGGCAGAGGCTCCGTGCTGCCTGCTTGCTTGAGTCACTAGCTTTCCTTGCTCTTACACCGTTCCCAGCCATGAAGTGATGTCGCATGCATTTAGCCTAGGTCTTTACAATAATTAACAATCAAGACAATCTCCCTACAGACATAACCACGGGCCCACTTGATCTAGATTAATTCCTCATCAGGGTTCTATTCCCTGATGATTCTATGTCAGGTCAAATTGACATTCCAAGCTAACTAACACGGGAAGTCAGAATGATATAGTACCAAAATCGGTCCTGGTTATCTTCCACTGGAATCAAGATGCTTAAGAGTTCAAACGCAAACTGTAGAATAATGGAAGCACACCTGTGACCATGCTCGCCCTGGCAACTGAAGATCCTTCTCTTCCCTTTGTGATACCACTGGACACATTCTAAGGCCCCAACGGCCTTAGGAAGACCCAAGATGCTTCTCACCTCTCCAAATATCCTCAACATTTCACTACCTTAGACCTTTCCTTGTTTAAAGGGGAGCTGGAACACTCTGCCTCTTATCTCTGAGACTTTAATATTTCACTCACTGGACAGATGCTTGCTGAGCACATTCTATGGAATTACTAAGAACTCTTCTGAATGATGAGGATTCCAGAGTAACAAAACTAATACAAAAAAACCCCAATCCAGCCCTCAGCTTCCATTAGTGATAAACATGAGTGTGTGCAGCCCACAGATGCATGAGAAGCATTAGCAGGCTAGCTCACGGTCCTGCTCCTGTGGAAACACGTCAGAGCTGCAGATAGAAGCAGTGATTGCAGTGCAGTACGTGGTGGGAGGGGCCGTGGATTTGTGGTTCTACGGGATTGGAAGAGGATAGGAGTCAGGAAAAGAAAGACTGGTACTTACTGAGAACAGGACTGCTGAAAACAAGATGAAAGAGTAGAACTCGGGACAATGACAAGTTCTAGGACATCAGTTTTCACGCTCTACACAGATGACTCTAAAGTACTAAGAACCCACACAGACAAATTTTTGATTATCTCAATTGTAAATATTTGGCATGATGGAAATTATTAAAATAGAAACACCTGACATGCAAGCATCTACATGTACAACTCTTCTTGCTGCTAGAATAAAAGTGTCCCTATATGCCATATGTCCCCATAATCCATAGTATGCACTCATGACACAACACGCAAGCAAAGGCAATAGTGTCGATGCTCATTCAGAAATGCTTTGACCTCACACTTTCTAAAAGGCATCTAGAAAGACATTCCGAGACTACAGGGCTGCCTCTGAGAACTGACGGCCCAGGATGTGGCAACAGACATGAGTAACTTACCTACAGGGTGGCTGTAAGAAGAAGGGCAATGAGACATGACAGAGAAACCATAAAGGAGAAAGACTGAGCCTGAGTGAGAGAGCTGTTTCCATTAGAGTAAGACTGGGAAGGGAAGCTAACCCAGGAGGGTGGGGTTCAGAGGATTCTGTTCAGGACAGTGGGTGAGAGATGAGCAGCAGCTGCCTGTGGACAGGATGTGAACATCTCTCCAACACTCACATGTCGGAACCGCATGTAGACGGGGATGCGAACATCTCTCCAACACTCACCCAGTATGACATTATTAAGATATGGACCCCTGGCAAATAATTAAGTCACGCGGACTCTGCTGTCATGAGTGGATTAGTCCTCTTATGAAGAGGTTTGGTGTGATCACCCCAGTGCTTTCTGCCTTCCCATGTTCTGTTGTATGTGGACACAGCAACAATTGCCACCTCGGAAGCAGGAAACAATCCTCACCAACTCTGACTTTGATCTTAAACTTCCCAGCCTGCAAGGAAGTGTAAGAGTGAAGACTGCATTTCTACCATCTACATGTTACTCAACCTAAGTGACACCTAAATTATATTTGCATGAGCTTACTGCTAGAAATAGAGTCCCCAGATAGAGGCTCCCCAATATCAGCTCTAGTATCCCTGCTACACAACAAATCTCACCAAAATGGGACTGCCATCTTCCAGAGCTCAGAGGTTGTATAGGTCAGGAATAAAGAGAGATGGCTCCAAAACTGGTTAGTCCCCAATGTCCAGAACTGTAGCCAGAGACTGTATTTTTGTTTCCCAGCCTCTCAGACCTGAATAATCATAATCACAACACTGTTTGGCCCATGGCGCAGGTGTATTTCTAGCTAGATCTTATATATCTTAAATTAACCCATTTCTATTAATCTTTGTATTGGCATGAGGCTATGACTTACCAGTAAGGTTCTGGCATCTTTCCCCTTCGGCAGCTACACAGCATCTTCCTGAGTCTCCACTCTTTTCCCCTGCATTCAGTTTAATTTTACTGCCCACCTATATTCTACCCTGCCATAAACCAAAGTAGCTTCTTTATTAACCAATAGTAGTAAAACATATTCATAGCATACGAAAGTGAATCCCACATCACAGAACCTCCATAAGAAGACCAATACCTGAGGAGATTCAACAACCAGGGATCCCAATCCCTCTAAAGACTCACTGACACCTGGGCTAGTACCTGGCCTCAGAAGACCAGAATCCAGAACTGTGGTGCCCAGACGTAGATAAATGAACCCACAGAGAGCCTGAGAAAGCTTGGGAAAGAATAGAGTAAAGCATGTTTTCTTGGTAGCAGGATTTCTCAGGTCTGCTCTGCTTGCTAGAGGCAACAAGCATTCTCATCTAAGAGAGGTTTCCTGACTCAGCCTTAGCTGCAAAACCCTGCAGTTCTTTTAAGAGGTCCTGCCATGAAACATTTAAACGGTGTTGATGAAAAGCTGAATGTGTGCTTTTCAGTTTTCAGCCACAGGAGGAAAAAAGCTGTGCCGTTTTAAAATGCCGGCTTTCTGGGCCGTCCTGCCAGGGTAAACTCTGACTCAGGCAGGCAGTCCGACAGAGTGTGGTCTGTGAGCAGAATGCTGCAGCTTGCTTGCTGGCAGGGACCTTGAAACGCCATAGAGTTGTGGCATTAATCATGGCTACAGCTGGTACCTCCGCCATAAGGCTGGAAAGCTAAGGATTGGGCTGAATCCAGCCGTCAAAGCCACAGCTTTAATCCTCTCCTTAAAGACTCGTGTAGTCAGAAAAAGAGAGATATATAGTAAAGAGAGATTCAAAAAAATCTCTAAATGGTTTACTGTGTGTTAAAAACATATGCAGACTAAAGGTTAAAGTTCTTAAAAGTAAAAAAGAAAGAGTAGTTGGGTGTGGTGGTACACACCTTTAATCCCAACACTTGAGAGGCAGAGACAGGAGGATCTCTGAGTTCAAGGACAGCTGGTCTACAGAGTTACTCCAGGACAAAGATATACAGAGAACCTGTCTCAAAAAGTAAAAGTAAAAATAAAAGATATAGAGGTTAAAAAGAGAGCTGCAAAAAGATGGAAAATATACAGAGAATCTTGATTCTGTATGCTATTATGCTCTCTTTGAATTGTTTGAATGCTGAGGAAGGAGCAACAGATGCTAAAAGATATTTGTTTATAAATGCTGATGAACTAATCCAAGATAGATATTTTGAAAATACCTTGACTTCAAAATTTGGATCTAAGGTTATGATGCTTTGGAAAAGTTCTTTTGTTTTCACAGAGGATGAGACCCTGTGGATTGCTTCTATCCCAATATGGTATGATAGACCACGCCCTCCTGAAAGGTTGCTATGAACACCCTCAAAAAATTACTTCAGTCAACTGCCAACTGAGATGAACCTGGCACATAGGTTACACCATAAAAGACCTAAATAACAGCGCCCCCATTCAGCATGAAGCAGTTTGTAGAGAAATAACTGTGCCCATATTTCCAAATATTGTTTATAAATGGTCTTTTACATTTAAAGGGGGATATGATATAGATATGAGTAATTTACATTGGTATAAATTTTGCTTTATTGGTATAGAGTTAAGGTTGATTTTGTTATATGTATATGTATTTCTGATCTTGATTAAGGTATTTTGATTGTGTAGTTTATTTAAAATGTAATGTATAATTAGGAAATATAGATTGTTAGTGGATAATCATTGATAATAGTTAAGCTTGTAGTCATGTAGTTAGATTTTCTAGATATATAGAGATATATTTCAGTTAAATAGGCATTCTTCATATATTTCAAAGGCTACAGAACATGGCATTTAAGATGTTTTATTAACTTAGGGCTTTTCATGACAATGAGACACGTCTGCTCCTGGCAGCACCAGGTACTTCAAGAGGAAGATGGACACTGAAGAGGCTCCTTATGGAGTTTGATAGCATTTTGGGCAAGAAACTGCTATTGCCTGGACTGCTGCATAAACTGGACACAAAGAACCCACAGAAAGAGGACTGCTGAACTTGCCTAAGGTGAGATGATCCTTCGGGATTCCTGACTCATGAAAGAGTCTGCGAGACGTTCTGCAGGACACAACAGATAGTGACTGAACTGCCTTTGAAATTTCCTGCTTCATGAAGAAGTCTGCTGGATACTATGGGCTTCTAGGCCAAAGATGGATGCCCCAACGGTAAAGAGGAACTTTGGGGTGACTGTCCAGGCAGCGAGATGTCTCTGTCATTTCTAGAGTGTTGGAAGTTGCTTACTTCTTGTTTAATTAGGTAATATTATATCCTTCTTGAGTCTTTGATGGAGTTGAAGAATGGATAGATAGTTATAGTTTTCCTTAGTTATTATAAAAGATAAAATAGATACAAATATTTTAACTATAATTCTTACTTGATAACTGTTTTGTTATATATGTAATTTTACTATGTTAAAGTGTAAGCCTTTCTTTTTTGTTTATAAACAGAAAAAGAAGAAATGATGTGGGAGGGTTTTCTATCTATCTATCTGTTGCTTTCATTGGTTAATTAATAGAGGAAAACTGCTTGGCCTGATAGGTCAGAACATAGGTAGGTGGGGAAGACAGAACAGAATTCTGGGAGGAAGAAGGCAGTGAGTCAGACGCCATGGAGCCAGCTGCCAGGTCAGACATGCTGAATTTTTTCCTGGTAAGACACCACTTCGTGGTGCTACACAGATTATTAGAAATGGGTTAATCAAGATGTGAGAATTAGCCAATAAGAGGCTGTAACTCATGGGCTAGGCAGTGTTTTTAAATGAATACAGTTTATGTGTTGTTATTTCAGGTGTAAAGCTAGCAGAGTGGGAGCTGGGCAGGATGAAAAGCAGGCCTGCTTGCCTCCTCACTACAGAACTGCCACCTAGAGAGAATGCAACCTGCCCATGTAAAAGGGATTCCTCCCAGCATGGTGGCTCCATGAGGTCCAGATAACAAGGGGAAGCCCCACCAGCTTCTGCATCCTGACCACAGAAGTCACAGATCACCAATCCTTGAACACTGTTTATTAAAGCAGACGTAAGTCTAGCATATCTAAATGGAGGGGGATAGGTGCACAATGAGAAAAAACATTAAAAAAAAAGAGTTAGGGAGATGACTTAGGGGTTAATATACTTGTAACCAAAAGGCAAGTGTGAAAGCCAGAGTTCTAATCCTGGGTAGGCAGGCAGAGAAAGGATTCCTGAAACAACCTAGCTAGCAAGACTAACCATATTAATGAGCTCCAAGTTCAACTGAGAGGCCTTCCTTCAGCAAATACAGCATAGAGAGACTTAGGAAGACTCACACATCAGCCTTGGCCTCCACACATGCATGTGCAGCCCCCCCCCACACAAGTATATCAACACACATCTAAACACACGCATGCACACATTCACACACACCCTCCACTCACCCCATCTCCCCCACACACACATCACACAAGCATGAGAAAAGAGGACAAACAGAAGCCACATTTTTAAAACCAGATAGTTTTGTTCAAAATTAGTAGTAGCTTGCAGACATTGAGAGATAAATTTACAGAAACATAATAAAAACCACGGACGGACTAATCTTCTGTCCCTGCTCATTGCTGTCTGAGTATCTGACTCTCTCAAAATCCACACACATGCTTAACCCTCTAGTGTGGCTTTATTCCAGGATGCAGTCTCTAAGAAAGGAATTAAGGCCAATCGGAGTTTTAAGAGTGGAACGCTGATCTAATAGGATCAATGTCCTCCTAAGAAGACGCACAAAAGACTGAGTCTTAAATCAGAGTCAGTCCCTCCCTCCCCCTCCACCCCTACCCTCTCCCTGGCTTCCATTTATAATAAACTCAGCCTCATGATCTGTAAAGAAATTCATCTCTACTGCTTAACTTACCCAGTCTACCAGCCATGGCATTTTTGTTAGAGCACCCTGGTCAAACTAATACACTGCCCCCTCTTCTTCTTTTTTTTCCAGTAGGATTATTACTAGGGCAGGGTTTGAGTCAGTGCAGTCACTGACTTCACATGGCTGTGGGTGGGAGGGAACAGGTTACACTTTTATGTACAGACACACACAAGCTTGCTGGCAAAGCCAGCGATTCGTTCCAGGCAGCGGCAGCCCTACGGGTGTCTGATTGTAGCCTTGTGCATTCCCTCTCATAACTCAAATGACGGGGGAAAGCGAGACACTGACAAGGAAGCTAAATTTATATCGCCTTGTTCGAGAGTTCCATTTGATGAAAATGGGCTCCCATACTGGAAAATTATACATTGAAAAGGAAACACTTAAAATCTGCTGAAAAACCCAATTTTGAATGCCACTCTTTTAGTTAATAATCCCGAAGCTTCTGAAAAGGACAAGGTAGAAATTCCTGTAACTAATTTTGTCTTCTTGAGGCGAGCCATGCATTCCTCTCAATCTTTCCAGGTGGGAATTTGGAACATCAGTAAGATATAAACACTAGACATCATGAGATATCAAGAAGGGAAAAAAATTCACAGGTTTTACACAGAATAAACATAGGGCATCTGCCATGTCACTGTGTAAAATTTTTCCCTACATTATTTTCTCATGGTTTGTTGTCATTTTAAAGTGAACCAAAGGTAAAACCACATTCTTTATATTTTGTTTAAATGATGAATTGAACCAAAAAACACCTAAATTATCCTGTCAAACTGTGTACAAGGTTTTCATATGGTCTGCTAATATTCTGTATTCAAAAACTAGGAAATCAAAGACAATAACCCTTGAATAGTCTAAGAAGTAGGAGGAGAAGGAAGAAGAAAGGGAGGGAGGGAGGGGAATGAGGGAAGGAAGTGAAGGAGGAGGGAGGGAGAGAAAAAAGGGAGGAGGAAGAGGGGGAAGTAAAGGAAGAGGAAGAGAAGAGGAAGAAGAGGAAGAGGAAGAGGAAGAAGGAGAAGGAGAAGGAGAAGGAGAAGGAGAAGAAGAAGAAGAAGAAGAAGAAGAAGAAGAAGAAGAAGAAGAAGAAGAAGAAGAAGAAGAAGATTGACTGATTGATTGGTTCTTTAAACCCATACAAGAAGAAATTTGGAGGATATCTGGTGACTTATTCTGTAAGTCTTCATTTGAAATTTAAGGGGAACCTTTTATGAAAAGCATTGCTATCAACAAGTATGGTGGTTTTATCTGTAAGACCAGCACTTGGGAGGCTAAGGCAGGAGGATTACTGCAAGTTCCTGGAGAGTCTAGACTATAGAGTGAGACACTTATCTCAGAACAAAATATCAGTCTTTATTAGGAGTGCTAACTCTGAGGAGACACACATCCGTACTTCTAGGCCTATGTATGCTGGAGAAATACAGAGGGCAGATTTCTAGCAGAACAATCAAGAAAGGGTGGTGTGCAAGGTTAGCCAGCAAAATGTACTGAGGGGGACCGTTTGCCAGCTCCAAGCTATGTCATCTCTGGGCTGCTGGTCCATTGTCTCTATTTCTTTTGGCTCTTCAGAGAAGAGGTCACTTTACACAGAAACAGGAACTTCTCTCCTTTCACCCTTCCTTCACCCCTTCTGCTCCCTTACTTAGATCACTTAGATCCCTTCAGACCTAGGGCAGGAAAGAAAGAACAGGTGGGAGCTGGTAGATCAGACGTTATACATCCCAAAAGCTTCAAATTATCTTCACAGGTGGGAAAGGAAAGACAAACCAATTCCTGCATAAATCTGAGCACATCAGAGAGCGCGGTGGCCAAAGACACCACCATCTAGCATGCAGCTCCCCTATTTGACACATCCAATGTGGCAATGGCTGAAAGAGCGGAGACATTTATAGACAGCAGCTCAGGACTATATGGGCTGGTGACACCTCCAAAAAGTGATGCCCTGGATCCCAGAGGAGACAGAATGCTGACAGGAAAGGTATGCAGGAAGGCCTGTGGAAGGTCACAGACTAACAGATCTCCCAAGCAGACACAATGATAAGGTCCAGGAAGAAAGAGCAAATCAGCTGCAGGGTGACATCCAAAAGAATAAGAGGGGAAGAGACTCAACTCAGTAGATACCAGGGCACAATGCCCAGGTTCCAAGCATGCCAACATCAGAGCATTGCACACAGTGAGGGTCACAAAGTGAAGGGATGAAGTGGCCTGCTCCCAGCATCACAGGACACTGAGCTGTCCCCTTCACACGGGCACCATCTTGGGACAGGACAAGGGGACAGCCCTGAGGAGTGAGGGAAACTAGAGAAGAGTTTGTAAGCGGGACTGTTGTGATCTTGATTGACGGGTTCGGATCCCGCCTTCAACAGCAACAGGGCTTACAGATGAGGCAAAAGCAGTTGCTGAAATTGTTTCGTTTTTCTCCTTTCAGAGCAGTGTGTACATTTTATGCAGGCTCCTCCCGACGCCACTGATCTCAGGGTCTCCACTGTGCACAGGTGCTGTAACAGTCTTATTCTAAGTGTGGTCTGAGGCCAGGGTACATGTTACCTACTCCTGCGTAGATAAGTAGGTGGTAGTGAGGACTGCTGAAGAGATTCCTGCTGCCATGTGAAATGATCTCATGCTGATCTGGGATTGGTGGACGCATCTCACCAAACGGGGAAGAGACAGGGACAGGCCAGCCCCACCGGGTGACTTGCCCCACAATTCATTGTGCTGTTTGACAACAGTTCAACCAACTTTGGCTGACTAAAATAGTCCCCCACCACAGACCGTTAAAGAAGGACAAAGGTAGGTCAAAAAGGACAACAGGAGTATGCAGTCCCAACGTGACACCAATCTCTAAGTTAAATTTGGGTGTTATATTTAGGATCGCCTCTGAGGACATTCCACGTAAATGATGTGTTTATGACAAAAAAAAAAAAGGCAGTGGTATCACAGACTCAGGGGTGACATTACTTTCCGCAATAACAAGGGTGGCATTTGCATTGCAGAGGGAATTTAGTCTCAGCCAAATATCGAAGTCCGTGTAGCGGATGTTGCTCCTTTGGATTGACCAATTTCAAAGGGTAGTATTTGTGCTATCTACTTGACTCTGTAGTCACAGTACCATAAGCACCAGAAGTCTGGGCCTTGCTTTATATTGTATATGTTTAAACAGCATCATAAAAAAAAAAAAAAGAAGGCAGTAGCAGCAGAGATCAGCAAAAGCTTTTTCTCCTTGCTTAAAAATGTGACAAGCATGGTTTCAATTCGATGGTGATGGGAGACCGGACTGAATCAGCGGTAGGAAGCAGCACACTCTCAGCATTTGAGCTGGACTTTCCCCTGCAGCCAAGGATGCCGCCGTCAGAGAGTTAAATAACCACCACCACCACATGTACTGCATCTTAGATGCGCGGACTGCCTAAGTTGTCAGACAGTCAGACACGCACCATTCTCTGACACTGCTACCGTGGTTATAAGGCTCAAGAGGGACATTTTTGTTTGTTTTTTTATTTGTTTTTTTTTGTTTTTTTTTTTTTTTTTTTTTGAGCTAGGGTTTCTCTGTGTAGCTCTGGCTACCCTGGAAATCACTTTGTAGACCAGACTGACCTTGAACTCACAGAGTTCCACCTGTATCTGAGTCCTGAGTATTGAAATTAAAGGCAAGTGCCACCACGTCATGGCCTCATTTTGGAAGACTTTTTAATGGAGTTAAAGCTTTTTAGTGGAGTTTTTCTTTTTATTATGTTTTATGAGACCCCTACCCCCATTTCAAGATGGTCTACTAATATGCAAATGTCCATCAAGAGCCTGAGTCTTTGCCAACTTCCAACCACATGATATCCAGTCGTTCACCTCTGGACACCACCCCAGCCATAAACATGCCAAGAAGTGCCCATACTTTACAGACGAGAAAAATCAGAGGTACCAGGGGCTGTCTGCCCAGAACAATGCTGAAAAAATAACCACTTCTGGCTAGCTGACCCTGAGTCCAGAGTGAGAAGTAAGCTGGAACTACTCCTAGACCCGTCAGACATTTTCTGAGTGTAACAGTCATAGCAACTAGTGCTACCGGGAAGGAGGGGACTTTGTAAAATATGCTGCTATCGGCCTTTCCTTTCAGTGACATAAAGTCACCTAAATCTTAAGTTAGTTTTAAGACACACATATAGGACAGTAGCTATTTTTCATTGATGATCAGACCGTATGTGAATTTTATATAATAAAAGGAGCGAAAATGGGAATCCCTGGTACACTATACGCAGACTGGTGAACGGCCACATTGGTGGTCCTTCATTGTGACAGTCTTGGACCAGGCTTCATTAAATCTACCCGGAAAGAATACTGGGTCCCCGATAGAGACAGGGTTGAAGGCAGCTAGAGCTACATAGAGAGACCTTGTCTCAGACAGAGAGGGATAAGGAGAAGAACAGGGAGACAGACAGAGGGGGTTAGAGAGGGAGGAAAGGAGGTTGGGGAGAAAGAGAGGAGGGTGGTATGGAGAGGGACAGAGAAAAGGGGGTGGAGAAAAGAGAGAGGAGAGGGAGAGGGAGAGGAGGGACAGAAAAGAAAGATCACCAAATCAAGGGAAGAGCCTGCCTCATTCCCCTGACTCTTCCAAGACCCACCCCTTCACAGTTTCCCTCTGTGTTCTCCAGGTAACCTTTCTAAGAGACAAACAGAATCCAATCACTCATCCTTGGACAACTCCACATATCAGATGAACAGTTTGAACTTTCTCCTGGCATAGGAAATGCTACATCTTGCCTTCTCCAGTCTCATGCTCCCCTCCTTTACTGTGGGAAGGACTCCTACTCTCTTCTCCACACACATGGCCACTATCTACATTCAGTCCCTAGCAGTCCCTGGTATCTCCTGTTCAAGGATGCTCAGAAACACACAGATCCTCCCATCCCCTCCCAATCTTCTGAAGCCACTTCCTCCTTTCAAGTTGTCCTACCCTTCCTTCCTGCCACCTCCACTGGCTTCTGTCCTCATAGCATCTTTCTTCCCTGGTCCAGCACAATCGCTCTTCCTTGGCGCCAGCATGCACAGAGGCAAAAGGAGATGGCTGCGGCCATAGGTCATACCCTGGACGCCACGCCCTGGGATCCTCAACCGTACTTAATCATCTCAAACAGAACAAAACAAAACAAAAAAACATGATTTTCTCATTCACACATCCATCATGGCAGCTAGTGCCCAAGAAACTTTTGCAGGGGGGGTTAGAGCATGGTCTACTTCTGCAGGGGGGATGGAGCATGGTCTACTTCTGCAGGGGGATGGAGCGTGGTCTACTTCTGCAGGGGGATGGAGCACGGTCTACTTCTGCAGGGGAATAGAGCATGGTCTACTTCTGCAGGGGGATGGAGCGTAGTCTACTTCTGCAGGGGATAATCATGGTCTATTTCTGCAGGGGATAATCATGGTCTACTTCTGCAGCAGATGGAACATGGTCCTGGTCTTGTTTCTCCACTGAGTTTTTCATGAAAGAATCAGATTAGGCAACATCAGAGAACCTGGCCTGGGGAAGTGCTGCTTCATTGGAGCTTCCTACAGAACACTGGACTTCCTCCCCTCTGCCAGCTTATGATGTTTGTAAAGAATTTTCAAAAAAAAAAAAATCTTATCATCTCATCATCTAGGCAACCTAGGGGGCTACGTTAATGGATCTTCTACTTCAAGACACATACAAACAGTGAAAGTCACCATTAGTGAACCTGGATGGAGGTGACATACTAGGTGGAACTCTTCTGAGTTTGTTAGTATTTCATTATTCCGTGAGAGAGACATCACTTGTCACAGCGGGTTTGCACTTTGATACCACTTCTTTTCAAATTACTTGCTGTCTACCACGGTGCCGAAGTCAGGGACTCGACCAAGGACATGAGTCACACCTTCTGTACAGTCCTCACTGGGTGCCTTCAGGTTCAAACTGTTGAAATGAAGGATGGTAGGACATTAAATCTGATCCATTTTAATTGCTAGATATATTTAGACAGCATTCACCTTCCTGTAAAGCTGACAGCACTTCCATCACTCAGGGCATCTTCACGGAGGACCCTGCATCAACAGGTTTCTCATGGTCACACTTAAGTAATGCCAGCGTTTCAGAAAGTGTAAGTTTGGTGAGACTGGAGCCCAGAATCGGCTCTGCCTTTCAGAGTCAATGGCGGCTAGACAGGCGGATTTCTATGGCTGCTGCTCTTATATTTGGTATTACTAACTACTCTTGTAAGTTAATGGAAAACAAATAATTCTCAAATGCCTTAAACTGTCTGCCACTGTAGAGCACTTAGCACAACAATATTAAATTCCATGGGATTCAGTTCTCAATTTCCTTCACTGGTATGAATTGATATTACCTTTTCTCTGTATAAGAAACCAATCAGGTTGCTGCAGAAGAAAGCATGACCCAAGGAGATCCCTTTGTTTGGCCACTGGCAGCCAGGCTAAGAGTTCAGATATATGGCTTTAATTACATAATACGTTTGGCGACAAAGCAAAGGTACAATGGCCGCCACAATGCCATCATTTACCAGCTCACAACAGAAAAACAACACCTTGTTTTCCTTAGTTCTTGCCTTCATGGCTAATACACTCCAAAGACAAGGAAAACTGTAATAATGCCGAAACCTTGGTGGAAAAAACTGTTCACCTAAATGAGTTACTTTAAGCTTGTCAAATAATTCTGAGAAACATGTTGAGCCAAGTGTGGTGGTGCACACATGTAAATCCTAGCACTTGGGGGCTGAACCAAGGTAGAGAGCTCCAGGGCGACCTGGAGCACATGGAGAAACTGTATCAAAAATTAAATAAATAGGGCCTGGGAGATGTCGCAGTACACCAATCCTGGCCATCTGGGTTTGATGCTTGACGCTCCTATGCTAAGAAAGAACTGGCTCCCACTGGTTGTCCTCTGATTGCCATACCCAGGCTGTCAAGACATCCACCCTGTATACAAAATAAATAAAGGTAACAAGAAGAAATAAACACATGCATTCATGCTACCATCTTTACTACTGAAGTTACAATGTCTATCTTTCAAAGTCAGTGTACAGAAAGCACACCATTAACCTTGACAAGTGCTTTCCCATGTATGTAACTTATAAAAACTATCTCATGAGTTCACAGTGAGAGATTTGCCAGCAGTGATTTTTGAGAGGAACAGTGCAAGATGTTTTATAGTGCTAATAAAATGATACAAAGTTTCTCTAAGGAATTGTAACTTAACTTCTTTTTTCAATTACCTCTTTTAGAAATTAGTATTCAGGGGATTGACTTTGTAAGTGGAAGCAACTGTGTTGATTCTAGGCCACAACTTCTTCATAGGACAATAGTACCTACCTTCCTGGAATCACAAAATTCCACAAAGCCACACATATGCAGGATTCAGCAGTGTCTAACACATCGTGGACTCTAGATGGCTTTACTTTCTTCCCTTCTCCCACACAAAGCTCACTAGTCAAAACTCAAATGTCAAGCTGGCATTTTATTACACAGGACATAGTGTGATGTCACCAGGTCTTTCGTGTGACATAAAAATAAAATAGACAAGGGTGTGGTAAGGGCACCCTCTTTAACTCTCCCCCACCTTCTCTTCAATGTTTTTTAAAAGCAAATAACACATAAGAGCATCTACATCTCTCATTTGCTAAAATTCACACAAAAACTCCAAGCAGTAACTTCTGTAACTGAAATGCTAAGGGACATTCTCAAGTTCATGTATAGACCTCCAAAACCTACAATAAAAAATTAAAATGGCAAAGGAATGAAAGGAATATGAAAAAATGGCAAGCATAGACAGCCATATAAATGAAGTTAGAGCATCTTTAGAAAAGGATGATTACTTGAACATTCCATTAAGCCTAAATTTCAAATTTAAAGAAAATGTCAGTTAGTATTGTTTCATTGCTGCAAAGTAACTAGGAAGTGGCACGTTACAATAGAAAGATGTCCTCTTCCTGAGCAGCACATTTGGTCTTGAGTGCTCACTGCACATTGCTCCACTCTGATAAGCAGCCACTACCCAAGCCTCCCAAGTCAGAGAAAAAGCCACAGGCACAAGAACGGCCACTGTTAATTACAGAGGCACCTATCCCAGTGTGCTGGGGTTCTTCTCAGAACGACATTCCTTTACAAAGAACAGCTAAGAAGCAGATGTGAAACAACCATAAACTGCTTAATTTAATTTGATTGGAAGGGTTATTAAAGAGAACATCATACTTCTTCTTCCTTGCCTGAAACATTTACCCGAAAGTCTATCCGCTGGCTTCTAAATGGATTGGGTTTAGCAGCTCAAGCAGAAAACGGGGGAGGGGAGGGAGGACAGAGAAATGTGTTCTGAATTTTAATAGTATGTCACACCACATGGGTGAGTCTTCTCGTGTCATCCTGGAAGTGACTGCACGGACCGCAAACGACTGATATGGTGCCGTTTCTCTGCTCAACCCTGCATGCGATTGCAACAGCTCATTCAATATTGTCTTGACAGGGGCCCTCAAGGCAAATCCAGCTATGAATGTAGGCATGACACAAAATTACATAGATTAACCAAATCGCTCTAGCACGTGATAATACCATAAACGTATACCCCCTAAATTTTTGTGTTGATGCATCGTCATTCCTCAATTGCTCCTCTGCCTTATTGTTGAGACAGTGGTTCTAAATGAACCCAGAGTTCACCAGCTCAGCTGACCTGGCTACCCTTGCAAGCCCTAGAATCCACCTCCCCACACTAGCATCGAAGGCACTGGTACACCCGGCTTTTTTAACATGGGTTTTGTGGATTGGAACTTGGATCCTCAACGCTAGCAAGGACACTGACTAAGCCATCTTCCCAGTTCCCTCCCATCCATCCATGAACTGAGATTAGCATCTTCAACAAGTAATGCTGAGATCTAGACCTTGAGGAAGGTAGCATCTCATATAAAGTTGGGCTACAGTCAACAGCAAAAAGGATTTAACTAAATAAAACATACACTGAAACAAAGTTATACTAGCGTAGTCTAGAAAAGGCAGCAAGCACGGCCCCCCTTAAGATTTAATATAAGATACTAGAAACCAGCCTTTTGGTTGATTGTACCGTCAGACAATATTAAAATGTATGCATGTCATGTTCATTATTTTTCTGTCTGACCTGACAGTTTAATCTCTGTCAGTTTAATCCTTCTGTTTATATTTCAAAGGTACCTAATTCAGTACTATTTGAATTACTTAAAATCTCAGGGGTAGGGGGAATTCTATACAATGTTATTTAAATACAAACAGAAAACATCAACATACTCAATAATTTATAATAAAATTTTGCAAAAGGTGTAAGCCAAGCTCAAGCAATGTCCTCTGACAGAAAGTCATGTAAGCATCTTGACTCATTTACATATACACAATACATTCCTATACACAAATTCTAGGTTTGTATGCAGTATTTAAAGAACAAAAACATTTGTATATTCTCAATAAGGCAGGAAGGACCTCAAAGGATACAACCATATATATATACATATATATATATACATACATATATATACCACACACACACACACACATGCGTGCGCCTCTAAACACTTGTTGTTTAGAAAAAATCTTATAAGCAAGGAATAAGAATCATTAAAGGGGGCAGCACCAAAGTTACACACATTCCCTGTTTTCTCCTGTTGGAGTAGCTAAGACAGTCCAATTTTTCTGATTCAGATTTTTTTTTTTTTTTTTTTTTTGTACTGGAGGAATTTCTGGTCTTATCTCAGCCAAAGAAGATTAGGTGATCAGCTTTCAAAGTTACCATATATTTCTAAAAGACATACAAGCACATTTTGTTACAATCAAAAAAAAAAAAAAACTACCACATTAAGCATTCTGATAAAACCTGAGGCAGTGCTGTTGATTTTTTTAATCAAACGGATGCTCTGAACATCAGGGCGTTGCAGCGTGCAGCTGATAGGATAGACAGTGTGGCTTGACACAATGCTTTTCTTTCAGTGCTTTCACCTGGTGATAAATTTGGTTAAGCAAAGACAGATGTATTTCGGAAGCAGGGGTACCATTGGGGAGGGGTAATACATGGTCACATGCCAAAAAGTGCACTGGAAATGAATGCACAAATCTAATAAGGAAGTGCTTCTCAAAGGGACAAATTCCCTGAGTCATTAAACAGGCTATCAAACCGAAGACACGCTGTGCCACCTAGAGAAAAACTGAAATTGTACATTGGTTCTTCCACTGTAAGCATTATTTCAGAGTCTGAAACTTTTGGCATGACCAGTAACCCGCCCACAATCCCCACGCTGCATAATCAAGATCTTTTGAAAAAACAACAAACCCTGCCTTTTCTGCACAGCAGACTGGCTTCCTGCTTCCCTTGCCACACCCCTGCAGCACCATTTAACCTCCAGCACCAGCTGGTGGCACAATCAGGAAGACCCTGAACCTAAAAGCCACTCACTTCTAAAGCATCTTCCTTGAACAAGCCAGGGCAGCAGGAGCAGAAGAGAGAAACAGGAGACGATAAAACCCTGGTGGACCTTGCCAGCCAGGAAGCCCTCTGGATCTGCACACCCCACAGCCCCAAGGGGCCTTGTAGGAAATTTTTGGTGCACGCAGAGAACATCATATCCAGGTTACAGAACTGAACTCCTGGCCAAACACTGCACAAACCAAACATCATAAATGACACAGAGCCAAGCTTTTAGGTGCAAAAGGCCTTCAACTTTCCTCTCCGAGAGTCACTTCAAAGCAACGTGCCCAGTACACTTGTCAGGCCGAAGCATAAAAGGTCTGCAAGGCACCTGGCACCGAGTGCCATCTCTTAGAAAAAAAATAGACGGTAATTATGAAAAGCCCGCAGTCCTGCGGTATTAACAAGAAAGCCGGACTGCGCTGGGGCATAACTCATTTCCTAGGCAGTAATACCAGTCCCAGACCCCTTGGCCTGCGGACTGCCCTCTCCGTCTCCCTTCCCCCTCCAGTGACCCACGGAAGCGCCCCCCTTTCCAACCCCACACTCTTCCCACCTTTTTCCTCTTTTTCCTCCTCTAAGAATCTCCAGCAACTTCGGGCTTGGCAGCACCACCGTAGCCCAGCCCAGAGCGGGGACATCTCAAAGGCGGCCGCGGCAGGAGTAGTAAAGTTTGAAAAGTCACTTAAAACACTGCAAGAGTCTCCCCCACCCCCCCGCACCCGAAGCGCCCACCGCACATACAGGAGCCCCGGCTCCACGTGCAAGCGGGCCCGGGAGCTGCTGGTAGTTCCTCTAGGTCCTCGCCAGGAAAAGAAAAAAAAAAATCTTTCCCAAGCGAAAGTTGCTTGCTGCAGCAACCATTTCCCTGCCCCCCTCGGCGTTCCCCCCAAGACCCCCAAAATCCCCTCTCGGAATTCGCAAGTGCCACCTGGTCGGGAGAGCCCCCCCGCCGAGGGCTCGACGCCCCTCCCTTGCCGGCCAGAGGACAGGTCTCAAGAAGCTGGGGGACCGGGAGGCACCGGGGGCTCCCGACTCGGCCGCCAGGCTCGGGCCGCCAGGCTCACCTCTCTCCTGCTCCTCCGCCTGCAAGCAGATGGGGATGTTCTTCTTCCAGCCCGGCATGGTGTCTGCTCCCTGAGCTTGCTCCGGGGTCGCTCGCTCGTTCGCTCGCTCGCTCTCTGGTAGCTGGCCGCGGGGCTCGCCGCGCCTCCCTGGCTCACGCCCTCCGCCGGTCGCAACACGCCCGGGGCTGCTCAGCGGGGCTGGGGCGCCGAGGCACTCCCCCGACACATGGAAGGCGACGCCGAGCGCCCCGCTGCTCGCCTCCAAGTCGCCCGAGCGCCCAGGGGTGGCAGTGGCGGTGGCTGGCGGCCGGCCCGGCCGCTCGCTACGCGGGCAGAGCGGGAGGGGGCGGGAGGGTGGGTGTGTCTGCAGCCGCGCTGGCGCGGTGTGGCCGCGAGGCCGGGGGACGCCGAGCAGGCCGGTGGCAGACCGCCGAGCCCCCGGAGGTGGGGCGGCCGGCGGGAGCTCAGGGCTGGCTGCCGCCTCGGCTCCGCTCCTCCTTCCTCACATCCCTCCTCCTCGGTGCCTATCGTCCCCTTCCTCGTCCTTCCTCGTGTCCCGCCGCCCAGCAGGTGGGACTCGGAGCCCGCCCGGGCCGCACAAAGCTCCTCAGGGCGGGCGGGACCGAGCTGCGGGCTCCCGGGGCGCCTGTCGCCGGAGCCTCTCCCCAGAGACGCGCGCGAGGCTGGGCGAGCACGGAGGGGCGCGCGCGCTCACACCCGCCACGCCCCGGCCGCCGGCCTGCTAGGCTCGCCCGGCCCGCCAGGTACGGAGCCTGGCACCCCGCCGCGGCTGCGGAGCCCTCGCCCGCCCCTCCCGGGCCTCCCGCCCCAAGCCCGACCGGCCGCTCAGGCGGTTTCGGCGATGACCTCGATGAAGCAGGGGGCAGTGTCCTTCCCCTCAAGTCCCTCCTTCTCGCCGCTCCCCACCGCACCCCCGCCCTGCCTGTCGCCCCCTCCCCCAAGTTGAGACTCGCAGCTCCGGATTTGCTAACTTCGCCCTCAAACATAGGGCAGTGACAACTTTCGGGATGGTCACTGCTGGTCCCAGGGGTGGGGACGGTGGGAGTGGGGGAGTCCCTTTGTTTTAAAAGGATGCAAGCAGACCTTTGCTGAGTGAATATTTAATAGCTGTCTTCAAGTATAGGACGGATATTTATGATCAGGTTTTATGATTAGTTTCTTCCTCTCTTGTCATAGGCTCGCAGTAAAACCAGTGGAAATGAATAAAGGGGAGAGGGAGATGGCTTTGTATTGGAGCGTGGAGGATTTTGCCCCAAGCATGTGGGCTCTTCCTCGGGGTTTCAGTGGTGCCAGGAAAGGGACATTTGCAGCAGTCTTGTGCAGGGATGGCATCCACCTCCTCAAGTCTGGGTCTCTGACTGGAAAACGACCATGCCCCCACCTCCTATCTGATATGTCCTGAAGCATCTGGAGCTCCTGCGACTGCACCTATGGCGTTTGGTTTGGGGTGGGTTTGGGGGGGGGGGGTTCTCCTCTGCGGTTTATTTTGGCCTCTGAAGGAACCGTGGTTTTTCTCCTTAAATGAGGGCATTGGCTCATGACAACTTCCCCTCTCTCCTCTTTTGGAAGCATAATATCACTGCCAGAGAAATAACAATCACACAACACTAAGCGATAGGATCTCTCCTGCCGCCTCCTAAGCAGGCTTATCAGGCAGGCAATGCTTGCACCTGCAGTTGCCCCTTGCGTGAGTGGTTGGCTGTCATTGCAGAACTGACCCAGCGGCCAAAAACCAGTGGTTATCTCTTCTAAGGAAAGGAAGCACTCAGGGCCAGAGCTTCAGCACCGAGGATAGAAGGGGGTAAGTAGAAATAGAGTCTCCACATCCCAGAAGCTCCTCCTTAGAAATCCTTCTGAGCTTGCTCAGACCATCTTTGGTCAGACTCTTGGCAAAGTCTAGGAAACAGAATGGTACATTTGTCACTTTTAAATGGCCTATCATCAGGAGTCTTAGGATAACTTTGGTCTTGATCTAAGTTTGTTTTGGAGTTTAGTTCTCCAACTGAGTGTAAAGAAAGAATGTGTCATTAGTTTCCGAGAAAGAGCAAAGTCATCCAGTGATGGCCAGGCTGGCTGTGAGTACAGGCACACACTCAGCTTCCAACCACACACACACACACACACACCACACACCCACACACACACACACAAAGATAAAAACCACTTGCAACATTTTATGTATATTTACTTGTGGGTGTGATTATGGGGACTACCCAATAAACATCTAAAGAATTAAACCCTCCCGCATAGGTTTTATTGCAACCTTACTAGTATGACTGTCCCACCATGTAAGTTACAGCCTGGGGTTGACAGAGTTTCTAATGCATACCTACAGGCTGTATTTTAATGCTGGACACAACTCCACTAGTATTGGACTCTTTGAGAAAAGCTAGGCACACAAGAAAAAAATTATTTCAGTAATGATTCAAATTCGCACATCTTCGAGATTAGGTCAGTTATTATTTTGTGAACTATAGAGCTGCAAGAGATAAACCCATCGAGCCATAGCTCCCCACCTCACCCTTTTATATCATCAGATAGCTGTTCACTGATATTAAATATCTTGCATTGACTTTACAGATAGGCCATCATCAGCTGAGCCGCTCAGCTTGTGTCAGGATTAGGTACAACTTTCCTCGTTGTACCTCTAATGGCAAAGGAAATAAGTTCAATGGTGGTTGGTATTTGCCCTCTCTGGTCTGCCCCTGGCGTTTCTTGTAGGGAAACAACGTCTCCATGAATCCTTCTCATTATATTATTCACTTAACCAAAAAATGTTAGAAAGCAGAACTGGATCATTTAAATTGAGTCTGATGGACTCGGCTTCATTTCCATTGTTCCAAGTGGTCTTACAATCAAAAGAATGTATGAAATTCTGTTCAAGTAAATTGTAGCATGACCTTGATCTTTATTAAAAGGAAAAGAAAAACGACTAGAAAACAAACAGCTAGTGGGTAAAAACTTTTTTTTCTTACTAAGTTTAACAGGTTATTAATGCCCTTTAAAGAATGGGCAAATACCAGTTGTCATCAGAGAAGCTTCACCCCACAGTGATGAAACCTATGCAGGGACCTAACCGCCAAATGCTTGGCGGAGCACTGGAATCCTGTGGAAGAAGGGGAGGAAGGATTGTAGGAGTCAGGAGAGTAAAGGACACCACAAGAAAACCCAGAATATCTAACTTTGTAGCATGCCTTTTCTTTTGGGTCACCAACAAACTACCAAAAATCATGACATGGAGACTTATTAGTTAGGGATGCTCAGTCTTATCTTAGCTCTTATTTTAAGTTTTCTCTTCTGCGTTTTGCCTGGGGGATTTTTTTAACCTTTCTTTCTTTCTTTTCTTTCTTTCTTTCTTTTCTTTTCTTTCTTTCTTTCTTTACTTTCTTTCTGTATGTCCTGCTTCTTACTTCTCATGTCTGGCTGGCTGGCAAATGCCTGGCTTCTTCCTTGGGCGTTTTGTCCTTCTCTTTCCCTTGTGCCTAGATTTCTCCTCCCTCTACTTACTATCTTTGCCCAGCAGCCCCACCTATCCCTATATTGCATACTTATTGGCCACTCAGTTTTTACCAGACCTTAGCCAGGCCAGGTGAAAACAAATGTAACACATCTTTATATATTCAACAGCATAACCTGGGCTCACAGAGACTGAACTGACAACCAGGGAGCCTGACCTAGGCCCTATGCACATATGTGACAGTTGTTGTAGCTTGGTCATCTTGTGGGACTCCTAATAGCGGGAACTCCTATTAGTCAATGACTGTGTTACCTGCTTTGGGGACCCTTTCCTCGACTGGGTTGCCTAGTCCAGGCTTAAGAGGAGAGAAGGTGCCTGGTCTCACTGCATCTTGACGAACCAGGGCTAGCTGATGTTCCTCTTCAGAAAGGGGGGGGTTGGAGAGTTGAGGGGTTAGATGAGAGGTGGGGGGAAGGAACTTGGGGGGGGGAAGAGGAGAGAGGGGAAACTGATCAGGGTGAGAATTAATTAATTAATAAAAAAGAATGGGCAGTTACAATTAGTCAAAAAGGCTATGAAATTTGAAAATGTGGAGATGGATATTCAGATATATTATATGTATGTATATATATATATATATATATATTATATGAGTTTGGGGGGGAAGGAAAGGGAAGAGAGAAATGATTTAATTAATTTGTAATTTCAAAAATAAAAAAATGAGAGAATGTATTTATAGCTGTAGCCTTGTTTCTAGGAACAAGACCTCAAAGTTGTGGAATTTCCTTTGAAATAAATTCTTCCGAGTACCTAGTTTGGTGATACAGCCTGAGTTTGCAGAATTCAAAGTGAATTTGATTTACCTTAACAAAATACACAGACTATAGTACATATTCCCTTGCCTCCATTTTATAGTTTTCTAAACAAAAGAAAAAAGGCAAAAGGTTTTGTTCTCTCATTCTAGTGATTTCCTTTACCTGGCAAGAGAATATTCTGGGCTGAGCAACGGTGACCCATCCAGCACATGGGAGGCAGAGGCGGGTGGATCTCTGAGTACAAGACCAGCCTGGTCTACAGAATGAGTTCTGGACAGCCAGGTTACACAGAGAAACCCTTTTCTCAAAGAGAAAGAAAGAAAGAATTCTGTAAACTGAAAGCTTTAAATTGTATTGTTCGATCACAGTTCTTCAAACATGCGGGAATAAATAACGAGTTCTTGGTGGTTGAGGGAACGAGAACATTTGTGTCTCTCTCATCTTCCTATTCTGACACCAGAGCCTTCCAGTCAGTCTCTTGCTCATGTGGCCTTCACTCTAAGGACATATGAGTTTGGGATACTTGGTTTTGGGGGTTCAGGGAGTTCCCCCTAAGAGAGGGTAAAATCCAGCTATCATTTTGGATCTGCTTCAAAGCCTAGAAAATCATCCACTATGTATTTTTAAACTGTGCACTGACCCTTCTCACAGATACTACAGCATATTAAGCAACCTAGAAGTCTTCTATGTCCTACAGAAAGGCAGCCCTTGCTTGCTCTGAAAACTCCTTCAATGCCCATCTCTCCTCCTCATGGGGCACCATGCATTCTTTTGATGTCGCTACTCACTTCTACCTGAAAGTCCTCTTTGAACATTTGAAATCAAAGATGCTTCTTCGGTAGTTTGTCTTCTTGTGGGAAAAAGAAGTAGACAAGACAGCAGAAAACAAACAGAATAAGCCCGTGTTGATTTCTATTTAAAAATCTTGAGTTTGAGACTGTAACAGGGGAAAAAAAACTTCCAACAGCCAAAATAATAGTCACTTTTTAAAAGTCAGAGTATGCTGTAAAATGACAGAAGAGAACACAAAGTTCCAATCAAATTAGTTAATTCTGTGTCAACATGACTGGACCACCAGGCACCCAGACCTTAGAAAAAACTACCCAGACCAATTCACATGCCCACGATCAGTATCTACAGTCCTTTCCTTTCTCAAATCCTCATTAGTACTCATGGCTGGAGGCATAATTAAGGAAGCCCATGAGAGCCCAGAATAATGGATAACAAATACTTATTTGGGGGAAAAATCACAATAAGAGTAGAGAGCTGAGAGCCGTGGTCCTCTGCTCTGTGGGCGCTGGATGCTGCAAACAGAGCTCCGACCACCAACCCAAGGGAGTGAGCAGGCTTCCCTCTTCAGTCCACAGGTGGTACCTCAGACCATGCCCTAATGGGCCCATACCCAAAAGGTTATTGGCTGAATAAATTCCCACAATACTTCCCCTGTAGTCTAAATAAAAGGGTTCTAAACCTAGTACAAAACCACATACAAAAAGAACAAAGATCATGTATTGTCCAGGAGACATAAAAGGCAAAAATACAATTACAAAATTACAAACAAAAATAGAATTTCAACCAACATGAACAAGATCAAGCAATAAACACATGCTAAATGATGCCCAGTCTAAGGTAATAACAAATAACAGAGATTTATTTCAATAATTCAGTAGTCCCCATACTGAAGAGTCCTAAGTCTTATACTAAAATGTCTTAGTTAAGTTATAAGAGGAAAATAGCTATGACTATCTAGTCTTCAATCCCATCAAAGACCTGAGAAGCATAATGCAAGGAAGCAACTTCCAAAAAGTGCAAGAAAATGACGAGACAGCTGACTGACTACCTGAATAACACACAAAGTCTCTTTTCAACATTGGAGCAACCAACTTTGGCTAGGCCTATAGTATCTGACATACCATTTTCAGAAACAGAAAATTTTTTAAAAAATATTCTACCCTTTCCTGCAGGTACAGCAGTCATTTTTCCTTGTATTTTGCTTGTTCATTTTGGACAGCATGTATGAGGTCAGTGTCAAGGTAAGAGCAGTTCTTTGCCCAAAGGTCCAGTTTTGCTCCAAGTGGAATGTCTTCAGTGCCTAACATTCTCTTGGATGTAAATCATTGCTCCCAGGAAAAATTACGTCTCACATCAACAGAATCCTGAGTTATTTAAATGCCATATTCTACAGTTCTTTAAAGTGTTAGAGATACCAATCTATGTGAATACATCTCTGTGCATCTAGAGAACCTGACTAGCCTAACTATAAGTATGACAAACATGGCTGACTATTGACCTATAATTCTTAATACCTATATAGCTCAAAGACTAAGTCTTCGCATTATAAAAATAAATGATCCTTAAACAGATGTGCAGCAATGAGGACAATGACCTTGAAACATAAACATAATGTATATATATAATGTGTGGTGTGTGTGTGTATCTTGATCAGAGAGAGATATGTATAATACTATATAATATATATATATCCTATAATTGCATCAATATAAAAAAATATCTTAAAGAAAGGTAGAAACAGGCATACATACAATATAACAAAAAACTTTGAATATGTACACAATTATTGTAAGCAGAATAGGAACATACACAATGTAACAAATATAATTTGAATTTAAATCAATATAAAAATTGTCTTAGATAGAAATATAACGACAATTTTATGTATGTATCTACAAGAATCTATACCAATGTAAAATTATCTATAACTAGTAGTTTACAAGTAGATACACCTAATCTATCCATTATCCAATCCCAACCATTCCCTCTTTTTGCTTTCCTAAAGAGATTTTTGAGTCTACTTCATTTTTTACCTCCAATCCTATACAACTTATAACCAACCCTTAACAGATGACTATTGTCCTTAACCCTGAGGAGAATTCTGATGGGAGAGGGGGTGTTGTATTCTAGAATTACTTACAGCTGTCATGGGAGCATGGTATTTATAAGGGATTTTGTAGCAAACCAAAACATTGTTTAAGTCTCAGGAATGTTGTCTGGTACGATGGTAAACAGTCTCTGAGTAGTAGTTAGGGGTTTTGTATTGGAGTTTTTTGCTGTTGTTTTGTTTTGTTTTGAAGTTCTTATTAGAAGTTCTGGCCAAAGTGTTTAAGAAGCTAAGCTAAGCTAAGTTGGAATCATCTTGAGCAGTTTGTAGGTAAAAACTGATCTTGAATGGCATTGTATGAACCAGGTTTAATCATTGTTGTGGGCGCCCCCATCTTCTTTCCTGAGACTTGAGAGATTGCTATAGAAAATGTATTGTTCACTTTAGAGAATTTAAACATTATTGATATCAAAATGAAAAATTTCGATTTGATAGATAATATCCAAGGAAAGGTACCATAGAGACAAAAATCGGGACACACATGACATATGCCAGGCCTCAGCAACTTTGCCTAGACATGGAAAGAGATTCCATAACCCCTTTGTTCAATCGTGACTCTGAAGTCAGACCATGTCACGAAAGTTACCAAGTTCTGCATTCGCTAGGGCTGGAATATGGCCCTCTTGTTCATTTACCTCTTCATCAGCTTTATGCTTTTGATAGTTTCCTTTGCTGCCTAAGCCTGGATATCCTGGACACACTCTGTACACCAAGCTGGTGTCAAACCCAGAGATCCACCTGCCTCTGCTTTTGAGTGTTGGGGATTAAAGGTGTGCAGCACCGTGTCTGGACCTAGTCTGTTTTGTAATTCCTTTCCACTACTTGGAAGCTTAGTTGGATGGGATCTTGCCCTGAGGTCACCACTTTCTTTGTTCCTTTTAATGTCAGGCTTTACACTAATCTCTTTATTTCCTTAAACACAGGATTGAGCCCCATTCAACTTCCCAGTGGTGCCCCCTTTCTCCTCAGTCTGTACATTTTTTATTATTCTTGCTCATCTTTCTCCTTTTCATTTATACATCTTCATGAGAGTGACCGCTAATAACCACATAACAGAGTCAACACCAGGCTCTTTTGAGATTTCATCTGCCAGCAAAATTAATCCAAATTTCTTCATTTTAGCCTCAGACAGAGTTTTCAGACAAGGGCAAAAAGTAGCCACATTCTTTGCCAAAGAACAGCACGAACACTTTCTAGGCCACATACATATATCTCCTCTGAAATCTCGAGCCAGGCCCCCACAGTGCAAACCACCCTAAGGGGCTCTGTCTTCCGTGCTCCTGCTAGGATGACTCATTAACCCCACTTAAAGCATCCAACTTCTTTTCTAATCCAAAGTCCACACCCCTCTAAAGAAAAGCATGATCTCTCCTATCATAACAATACCCCAGTCCCCTGGTACCAAACTTCTGTCTTAAGGGTTTTGCTGCTGTGAAGAGACACTGTGACCATGGCAACTCTTATAAAGGAAAATGTTTAATTGGGACTTGCTTATGCTTTCAGAAGTTTAGTTCATTATGGTCATGGTCGTACATTGTGGCATGCAGGCAGACATGGTGCTGAAGAAGGAGCTGAGAATTCTACATCTTGATCCACAGACACTGTGTGCCACATTGGGCATAGCTTGAGCATATTAGTGATATGCTCTTCCTCAACAAGGTCACATCTACTCTACTAAGGCCACGTCTCCTAATAGCTATGGGCCAAGCATTAAAACACATGAGTTTATGGGGGCTGTTCCTATTCGAATGACCACAAATAGACATACAGATAGATGATAGAAAGAAAGAAGAAAGAAAGAAAGAAAGAAGGAAGGAAAGATGGATGATAGATAGATAGATAGACAGATGATGATAGATAGATAGATGATAGATAGATAGATAGATAGATAGATATAGATAGATAGATAGACAGATGATAGATAGATAGATAGATAGAAGACAGATGATAGATAGATAGATGATAGATAAAGATAGATGATAGAGATAGATAGATAGATATCGATGATCCTCGCTGACTCGATAGCTCGCTCTATAGATGCTAATATATACTAGCTGATAGTCGCTCGATGGATGGATAGATATAGCTCGCTAGCTAATCGAGATCGCGCTCGAAGCTAGATTCCTCTCTCGCTCGCTCGCTCGCTACTCGCTCGCTCGCTCGCTCGCTCGCTCGCTCGCTCGCTCTCGCTCGCTCGCTCGCTCAGCTCGCTCGCTGCTCGCTCGCTGCTCGCTCGCTCGCTCGCTCGCTCGCTCGCTCGCTCGCTGCTCGCTCGCTCGCTCGCTGCTCCTCGCTCGCTCGCTCGCTCGCTCGATCGACTCGCTAGCTAGATCGCTCGCTCGGACGGAGGCCCCGGACAGACGTGGAAATCCCATTTTGGAACTAGAACTGAATATAATCCCAGACTCAGAAAGGTAGGTGTCCCTGTGTGTTCTCTCGCATGTGGAGTCTAAGAAAAAGGTAACTGCCAGAAATTGAAAGAATGACTAAGAAAGAAGAAACCAAGCATAGGAGAGAGAAATGGGGGTGAGTATGATCTGCTCTATGCATGTTTAAAGCTGTAACCATGCAATCCATTATTTCGTACAATTAATACACATCAATAAAAATAAATCATTACTTTGGATGTCTCTGGTAGGATTGTTTCGGGAGAAGCAAAGTTACTCAGTTAACTGAAGAAGGTAAGGTCAGACTGTTTTCCTCCCCAGCACGAGTAGACCCTACCCAGTCAGTTGAAGGTGTGGCTGGCACAAAAAGCTAACCTCTCTGTGAAAACAGCTCACTTCCCACTGACTAACCTGGAATAGAACCCCGGTGCTTCTTCCTGTGTGTAAACAGGAGCTAAAGTCAACTTTGCCTGGGTACAAAACCTGTTGCCCAGAGCAGAGCTACGCTTGACTGTCTGGTTCTCAGACTGAAAATGTGTCATCACGTCTCCTGGGTCTCCAGCTCATTGGTGCATCCTGCCCTGCCTGAAGCTCATCAGCATGGATAGTGGAAGAGCCAATTACTCTAAATCAATCTCTTTGTCTGTCTCAGGAGAATACTAACATAGAGACCTATGTTCAGGTTCTGGTTCTACCACATTCTAGCTCTGTGAACCCTCCCAAGTCGAACACTGTATTCTTCTGTGTCTGTGATGGAAAGCCAACATGCCCATGTCGTGGAAGAATGAAATGTACTAATACAGATCAGATGCTTGGTTCAGTCCCTGAGAGGTATTTAATTGTGGCTAGGAAATATTAATAATTTGACTAATAAAAGAAGCCATAACAGAGTATGTTAGAGGGCTGGCAAAAATACAAAGTGTCCCTACAATGAATGCAAAAGTGTGCGTTAATGATCATAGCCACACTAAATAGTAATAACAATAAAAAATCCCGCAGCGTTCATCATGCTCTGAGAAGAATATGTAGTTCAGAGAGAGTATAAACATCCCTGATAAGCGTGGGGAGAAGACTCCATTGTGTATAACTCTGGCGTTGACTTGAAAGAGGAGGTTCGTGGCAAAGAACTTTACCTGCCTCATGGAGCCTTTGGAATACTGACACCCAACACCACACTCCCCCCCCCACAAAGTTACCTATCCTACCTGACAGCCAAGGTTTTGATTCTGATTCACACCTAAGCCATCTCCACTTGCAGTTACATGGCTGCTGGCCCTGGGGCAGAAAAGGATAGAAACATTTTAATTCAATCCCAAATCCCCCATTGGTTACCAAATTCTTTCTAACTTACTTTTGGAGTGACTCTTGATCTCTCTCCCTTCTCTTGACATTGCCCTGATCCGTGCCTTTTATTACGAGTTACTTGGATAACCCCCCCGCCAGCCTGCTCTCGACTCCCTTCTTCCTTGTGGGCACCACTGCCAACCTTGCTTTCCCTGAAGTCAAACACCTGGCGGTCTCCCTGCTCACCTTTATTCTTCATCAAACGCCGAGTCCTGACAGCTCCATGTGCCCATGGCCACAGTTGTTCTTTGTATGTGTGTCTGCACTTCCTCCCTCTCCCTCTTTATCCTCCTTCATTCAGCTGCCCCTGAAGCCCCTTCAAGCCATCCCGCATGGCTTCCATTCCTTAAACCTAAGTGTTTCTATACACACTCTCATTGGAACTAAAATAGTTTGAGTGCCTGAGGCAAAGAGAAATTGTTTTACCACAAATATGTGCTAGATCCAGAATTAAACATGGGAATGCTGGCCTCTTATCTTTCAGCCCCACCTTGAAGCACCCTCTGTCATTTATATCCAACTTATTCTACCTTATCTTTATCTGTTCCTCCTCCTCATTTCCCAAGACCTCCACTACTGTATCTCTGGTTTAATGTCGATATGATCTGACCACTCTACAGAGGTGTGTGTCTGTAAAGCAGAGTTCTGAAGTGGCCTAGATTCAACCCACAGAGATCCTGTGTTCCCATCAACCTTAGTGTCCTTGTCTGTAAACTGGGAGTAATGCTAGCCCAAATGTAGTGTCATCCTTGAGCCAATAAAATAAATAGTTACATGCAAAACATTTAGATCTGGCTCTGATACATAGATACATTGTCATTATTATATTTATTAATCCTGTGTCAGAAAATGTGCTTTGAGCTGATGGGATTGTCCCGGATATCAGTCATTGCACCTTATGACTTGTGTGTGCCCAATGGCTGCTTGCTAAGAGGGTGAAATTTTAAGAATAGTCTCTTTCCTACATAAACTGCAGTGTAATCAGGACGACACAGCCCATAAATGTACTTATGAAAGAAATCTCATTTGTTCCTAAAAATTAAAGCCTCTTTTTTTTTTTTTCTCAAATAGGTTTCTCTGTGTAGCTCTGGCTGTCCTGGAACTCACTCTACAGACCCGGATTGTCCTTGAACTCAGAGATCTACCTGCCTCTGCCTCCTGAGTACTGGGATTAAAGGTGCGCGCCAACCACCAACCCCGTGCCTAACATATTTCTAAGAGAATGCTTTTAGCCCAAATGGAGAGCATTAACACTGCGTCACAAGGGTGGTGATTGCAGCAGTGACTGGCAGGAGCACACACGGCTGACAGACTAGAAGACTAGCCACAAATAAGGATTTCATCAGAACACTAAATAGGTGATCCTTACCTTCCCGGCATGGGGCAGAGGGTTACTAATAATGGATGTAGGTTTAGTCCCTTGAGTGTCTGAAGAAGTAGAACGAAGGAGTGACTGTGGGCACTAACTCCAAGAGATCCATGGCAGCTGCTGCAGCCAGTGGTAGGACCGACAGAGGCTTGGTGGAAACTCAGAGCATAGGCAAGGAACACAACCAGGGAAGCAAGGACTGTTATGATTGCAGGGGACAAATGAGAAGAGCGGGAGAAATATGAGGGAAATACTGAGTGAGCGGTAAGGTCTAACCTATAAATGCTTTTCGTATGTAGGAAGGACAACTGGCACAGAAGCCCTTGGGGCACACTCATGCCCACACTGACATGACCACTTGGGGAAACAACCTGACAACAAATAGTCTGCTGAGTCTATGTTTTGTTCACTTAGGCTATAGTTGGGAGTATTTTCCAAAAAAAAAAAAAAAACAGTCAAAGATAGGCCAAGAGTTTATGTACCAAGATGTTTATTGCATCTTTATTTCTGGCAAGAAGCTGCAGATGTTTCAGAATGTCCATTAACATGGAATTGTTTGCATACATTACACTGACTCTTGTAAAAACCTTAAATATCATCAATTTAACGGATAACTATCAATTCTTATAATACATAAATGAGCAAAGAAGTTTTACATATAGGTTTCCTAGATTTCGGGATCCTTAGTTTTAACCGTGTTTACTTCTCTGGAGTCAGGGAGAGTCATGAGTCTTAACATTATCATTGTAAGTGTTTCCGTAGGAAGACTTGTGGGTGGGAGGCATCAGCCCGAGGACAAGTTCTACAGGGAAGAGCAGACACGGCTTAAAGAGCCAGGAGAAGATAGTTAATGCAAAACCACAACCTTCAAGAAGTCTGAATTGTTCAGTGAGTCATGAACGTGGATGTGGAAAAGTTCTGGTAATGCTTAGCTGGCTTGTCTCATTATATTGTACTTATGTAAGTGAAAGTTATTGGACAGAATCTGTGTTTAAAGGAGGGGTTTGTGGTCTTTCTTTTGAATTCTTAAATGTGTGCGTTGTGTGTGTGGCATGGTACTTGTTTGTTTGTGCACAGTTGTCTGCATGACAGGGGACAACTTGCAAGTGCTAGTTCTCTTTTCTCCCGTTCCATGGATTGGGGGAACAAATTCTGGCTGCCGTCCTCATGTATCCAGTGCCTTTTACTGGCTGAGGCATCCTGTCAAGCACTGGTTTTTGAGACAAGGCTTCACTAGGTAGCAAGGACAGTGAGACTCGCTGAAACTCTCTTTGTAGTCTAGGCTGGCTTCCCACACACAACCTTCCTGTTTCAGCCTCCCAGTTGTAGGATTACAGCTGAGCATCACACCAACATATCCTTCCTAATAAGCATAAAACAATGGTACCTGTCAATATAGATAATTTCTTAGGTTAATAAGAAGCAAAAGGCGAAAGAAAATGCCTCTAAAAGGATCGTGAAACACCTCAGTATGTTCTTTCTCGCTATTGACATTGTCTGTCTTATTATGCTCTTTTCAAACATTTTTTAAAAATTTTAATTTTTCTTAAAAAGCACTTGCTTAATGATGGAAATTTGTTTTGAGAAAAGAATCATGAGCTGATTTTTTATGCAAGTATCAGAGGGTGTTTCACACAACCTAGGTGGGGTACTCTGATAACTACCAAGTATGTGTGTATTTGAGCATGTGTGTGGACATGTGTGGTACCATGTCCCATTGCTCCTCGAGTTAGGAAGAATAAGTTTAAATCTAGCATCAGAGAGAATGAGTCAAGAGACTCGGAAAGTCAAAGATGTTTGAGGCTAGGGCCTGCATAACTCACCCAACTGTCTTCATTAGACAAGCAAATGGAGAAAACTGTGAGGAATGGGATATAGCTCAGTGCAGAGCACTTACCTGGCACCCCCAGAGATGCTAGGTTAGTCTCCAGTTCTGAACAAAACAATATAAAACACAGAGGAATAAGGACACAAAACACTAACTGCTCTGTCATTGCCGAGAGTGACACCGTATACCTAGCAATGTGCAGTACGAGTTTTTGTGGCTGGTGGTACAGGAAGTGTGGTACTGACAACCAGCAGTACCACAAACAGAACGTTCACATCCCCTCTTCCGATGGCTGCAGTGTGACGAGCTGATGACTCCCTCACCCCGCAAGGCTCCCCAGTCTTCTAGGCAGACAGTGGAACTCATAACTCTATCTTATTAAAGGAAGATTTTAGTAAGTTTTTTTTTTTTTTAAAGTAGCAAGAACAAATGACTTGAGATGTCCGAAAGCCACTCTGGAATGGATGTATTGCTCTGCGACTTTGGCAGTAAGAAGGTTTAGAGTTCAAGTGGAGTAGTCAGTTGAACTCTTGCTTTTGTCAGTATGACCATTGGCAAAGCTGGGCTCTTCCAGAATTTTCCTCTCTGGTTGTGTCAAAATACCCAGTAATGTCCAATTTCCAGCTTCAGAGTAACAGTGAGTGAACATCTGGAATGAGACAGAGTATATCGTGAGTGCAGGGCGTCTCAGCAGAGTACGAACAAAGCTTTGTGAAGACAAATATGCTTCCTCTTTAACATACCTCTAGGCTCCTTTCATTTCCACACTGGTTGTGGGGGTCCTGACCAGCCAATCTATTGAAATCGCCAGGAACACAAACCTCAGATCCAGTTTCTGTCTAATGTAGCAAAAGATTTTCTTTAGTCCCTTAGAAACTTGTAAGCTTATTTATTATTACAGTCACACGAAATTCAGGCTCAGCAACAAATGCAAAGTGCTTGACACATATGTATTATGCATGTGTGAGCATTTGTCTATATTCTCTTTGACTTCTTCAAATCTGTTCAATGAGCCTTTTTATTCCGTACTTATTATATACGATGTTTCATTAAGATCCATGGCGAGAGTCACTCCGAATTTGTATTTACATTATTAAGCACTGCAAGTGATGCTTGCTACCAGTTATGTAAATGGAAAATAACTTAGAAGATTTATGACATGATTAGCTTTCTTGCACTTGGTGACTCGGTTGCCTCTTGATTTTTATTTATGTCCTGATCTGCCCACCCACACAGTCACCTGATCTTTAGATACGACTGAGAACGAAGGCAGTTTAATAATACGGCTGCACGCACTTCAGAATGGCAATAGCGAGTCTAGACAACCAGGAGGTGGAGGTAGGGTCAGCTTCCTGGAGGAACTGCAAAACCTTCTCTAGGGGAGGGAAGCTGTCCTCAGCCTGCCACTGAGGACAGAAGCTAATGGAGTGCTGTCCCATGCAGCTCTGTGGGGGCCAAGGAAAAGCCCTATGCCTCGGAAACAAAGGCCTGTAACTGATTAACAGGCAGACAAGGCAGTGATTCAAAATTGTAAGAAACAGTAGATAGGCACTAAAACAATGTAATTATCAACAGCTGCCTTGAAACAGAACAGAAAAGCAGGGCAAGTGGCAAGTGTGCCTGAGAGAAAGTGTTGATCCTGGGGACTGCGACCCATCTAGTCCCGGGAGAAAACCTCATCAACACGCGGAAGCGTTTCCACCATCCCTTCCTCCCAATTCTTAGTCATCTCCTGTAATATCACCACATGAAAGCCAGAGCAGAAAACCCAAAACCACCCCAGAAACAGAGCAAAACCCTTAAACAGGTCCTGTGTGAGGTCCGAACGCGGGGTTTCCTGTGTGAGGTCCGAACGCGGGGTTTTCACCACGGTTTCTTCACCAAGTTTTCACCAAGATCTTATCAAGCGAGAGTCCTACCTACACTTCTGCTTCAGCGAGTGCAGTCCGCATTCACTTAAGGGAACGTACAGTAGCCTACGCATCAACTTAAGGGACTTACAATGCCCTACACTTCTACCTGTAATTTACTTCTATTTTTACCCTCACCCCCAACATCCCAATTATCCAGTGTTTTGGTCTTAGTCATATTCAGAACAGCCTGAAATAAATTCTCTTCGAAGCTGCCTGTAGCCTTTTCAAATTCAAAGTCTCCTCAGCCTCTTTCTTCCCCTTGCCCTCCCTCCACCCTGCCCAGGCTAACCACAGGGTCTTTTCAAGACACAGGCCTTTTCCATCTCCTCCCCACCTTCCCTAAACTGTACTTGCTCCACTGGAAATGCCTCTGCTTTCTAAAGAAAATCAATTAGCATGACAAAATGCACGCTGAGGTCGGTGGGTCCCTAGTGAAGCAGATGCTGGTTTTTCTATCTTCTGTTTCTTTCTGGGGATTTTTTTCTTTGAACAAACATCTCAAAGACATGGAATTGGCAGAGAGAATTTTAGGTAAAGATGTTAAATATCTCTCTCTCTCCTAGAGAAAGAAAGGAAAGAAAGAA